>NW_026961195.1:0-285010 GCF_963924245.1 Chroicocephalus ridibundus
GCTTCTTCTCAATGTCTCTGACATAGGGTTTCACTGTCCCGGGAAAGGTCTCTGCTAACACCCTGCAGAGCGCTGTACCCAATACACAGAAACGTCTTGCGGTATCTCCACATGGAAAGTGCCAGGAGGGAAAAGTGGGGATTATGCTTAGACTTTCTCGGAACTGCTTCAAATCAACTAGATATCTTTGTGCTGTAAATCTCCCAACAGCCAAATGTAAAAGCAGCAAACATCTCGCTGTATGTCCCACATCCAAAGTGCCAAGAGAGAGCTTGCTCTCCCTGTCTTTGAGTACTGTTTGCACTGTCCCGGTTACCTCTTTGCTAACATTCTCTTCAGAGCTGCTGTGAAACCAGGAACCACGTGGAGAAGGCACCCACACTGAAAATGCCTATAGGGAACGTTGGGGCTTCTTCTCAGTGTCTCTGACATAGGGTTTCACTGTCCCGGGAAATCTCTGCTAACACCCTGCAGAGCGCTGTACCCAATATACAGAAACGTCTTGCGGTATCTCCCACATGGAAAGTGCCAGGAGGGAAAAGTGGGGATTATGCTTAGACTTTCTCGGAACTGCTTCAAATCAACTAGATATCTTTGTGCTGTAAATCTCCCAACAGCCAAATGTAAAAGCAGCAAACATCTCGCTGTATGTCCCACATCCAAAGTGCCAAGAGAGAGCTTGCTCTCCCTGTCTTTGAGTACTGTTTGCACTGTCCCGGTTACCTCTTTGCTAACATTCTCTTCAGAGCTGTCAGTGAAACCAGGAACCACGTGGAGAAGGCACCCACACTGAAAATTGCCTAGAAGGAACGTTGGGGCTTCTTCTCATTGTCTCTGACATAGGGTTTCACTGTCCCGGGAAAGTCTCTGCTAACACCCTGCAGAGCGCTGTACCCAATACACAGAAACGTCTTGCGGTATCTCCCACATGGAAAGTGCCAGGAGGGAGTAGTAGGGATTATGTTTAGACTTTCTCGGAACTGCTTCAAATCAACTAGATATCTTTGTGCTGTAAATCTCCCAACAGCCAAATGTAAAAGCAGCAAACATCTCGCTGTATGTCCCACATCCAAAGTGCCAAGAGAGAGCTTGCTCTCCCTGTCTTTGAGTACTGTTTGCACTGTCCCGGTTACCTCTTTGCTAACATTCTCTTCAGAGCTGCAGTGAAACCAGGAACCACGTGGAGAAGGCGCGCACACTGAAAGTGCCTGGAAGGAACGTTGGGGCTTCTTCTCAGTGTCTCTGACATAGGGTTTCACTGTCCCGGGAAAGTCTTCTGCTAACACCCTGCAGAGCGCTGTACCCAATACACAGAAACGTCTTGCGGTATCTCCCACATGGAAAGTGCCAGGAGGGAGAAGTAGGGATTATGCTTAGACTTTCTCGGAACTGCTTCAAATCAACTAGATATCTTTGTGCTGTAAATCTCCCAACAGCCAAATGTAAAAGCAGCAAACATCTCGCTGTATGTCCCACATCCAAAGTGCCAAGAGAGAGCTTGCTCTCCCTGTCTTTGAGTACTGTTTGCACTGTCCCGGTTACCTCTTTGCTAACATTCTCTTCAGAGCTGCAGTGAAACCAGGAACCACGTGGAGAAGGCACCCACACTGAAAGTGCCTGGAAGGAACGTTGGGGCTTCTTCTCAGTGTCTCTGACATAGGGTTTCACTGTCCCGGGAAAGTCTCTGCTAACACCTGCAGAGCGCTGTACCCAATACACAGAAACGTCTTGCGGTATCTCCCACATGGAAAGTGCCAGGAGGGAAAAGTGGGGATTATGCTTAGACTTTCTCGGAACTGCTTCAAATCAACTAGATATCTTTGTGCTGTAAATCTCCCAACAGCCAAATGTAAAAGCAGCAAACATCTCGCTGTATGTCCCACATCCAAAGTGCCAAGAGAGAGCTTGCTCTCCCTGTCTTTGAGTACTGTTTGCACTGTCCCGGTTACCTCTTTGCTAACATTCTCTTCAGAGCTGCTGTGAAACCAGGAACCACGTGGAGAAGGCACGCACACTGAAAGTGCCTGAAGGAAAGTTGGGGCTTCTTCTCAGTGTCTCTGACATAGGGTTTCACTGTCCCGGGAAAGTGTCTGCTAACACCCTGCAGAGCGCTGTACCCAATACACAGAAACGTCTTGCGGTATCTCCCACATGGGAAGTGCCAGGAGGGAAAAGTGGGGATTATGCTTAGACTTTCTCGGAACTGCTTCAAATCAACTAGATATCTTTGTGCTGTAAATCTCCCAACAGCCAAATGTAAAAGCAGCAAACATCTCGCTGTATGTCCCACATCCAAAGTGCCAAGAGAGAGCTTGCTCTCCCTGTCTTTGAGTACTGTTTGCACTGTCCCGGTTACCTCTTTGCTAACATTCTCTTCAGAGCTGCTGTGAAACCAGGAACCACGTGGAGAAGGCACCCACACTGAAAGTGCCTGGAAGGAACGTTGGGGCTTCTTCTCAGTGTCTCTGACATAGGGTTTCACTGTCCCGGGAAAGTCTCTGCTAACACCCTGCAGAGCGCTGTACCCAATATACAGAAACGTCTTGCGGTATCTCCCACATGGAAAGTGCCAGGAGGGAAAAGTGGGGATTATGCTTAGACTTTCTCGGAACTGCTTCAAATCAACTAGATATCTTTGTGCTGTAAATCTCCCAACAGCCAAATGTAAAAGCAGCAAACATCTCGCTGTATGTCCCACATCCAAAGTGCCAAGAGAGAGCTTGCTCTCCCTGTCTTTGAGTACTGTTTGCACTGTCCCGGTTACCTCTTTGCTAACATTCTCTTCAGAGCTGCAGTGAAACCAGGAACCACGTGGAGAAGGCACGCACACTGAAAGTGCCTGGAAGGAACGTTGGGGCTTCTTCTCAGTGTCTCTGACATAGGGTTTCACTGTCCCGGGAAAGTCTCTGCTAACACCCTGCAGAGCGCTGTACCCAATACACAGAAACGTCTTGCGGTATCTCCCACATGGAAAGTGCCAGGAGGGAGTAGTAGGGATTATGTTTAGACTTTCTCGGAACTGCTTCAAATCAACTAGATATCTTTGTGCTGTAAATCTCCCAACAGCCAAATGTAAAAGCAGCAAACATCTCGCTGTATGTCCCACATCCAAAGTGCCAAGAGAGAGCTTGCTCTCCCTGTCTTTGAGTACTGTTTGCACTGTCCCGGTTACCTCTTTGCTAACATTCTCTTCAGAGCTGCAGTGAAACCAGGAACCACGTGGAGAAGGCGCGCACACTGAAAGTGCCTGGAAGGAACGTTGGGGCTTCTTCTCAGTGTCTCTGACATAGGGTTTCACTGTCCCGGGAAAGTCTCTGCTAACACCCTGCAGAGCGCTGTACCCAATACACAGAAACGTCTTGCGGTATCTCCCACATGGAAAGTGCCAGGAGGGAAAAGTGGGGATTATGCTTAGACTTTCTCGGAACTGCTTCAAATCAACTAGATATCTTTGTGCTGTAAATCTCCCAACAGCCAAATGTAAAAGCAGCAAACATCTCGCTGTATGTCCCACATCCAAAGTGCCAAGAGAGAGCTTGCTCTCCCTGTCTTTGAGTACTGTTTGCACTGTCCCGGTTACCTCTTTGCTAACATTCTCTTCAGAGCTGCAGTGAAACCAGGAACCACGTGGAGAAGGCACCCACACTGAAAGTGCCTGGAAGGAACGTTGGGGCTTCTTCTCAGTGTCTCTGACATAGGGTTTCACTGTCCCGGGAAAGTCTCTGCTAACACCCTGCAGAGCGCTGTACCCAATACACAGAAACGTCTTGCGGTATCTCCCACATGGAAAGTGCCAGGAGGGAAAAGTGGGGATTATGCTTAGACTTTCTCGGAACTGCTTCAAATCAACTAGATATCTTTGTGCTGTAAATCTCCCAACAGCCAAATGTAAAAGCAGCAAACATCTCGCTGTATGTCCCACATCCAAAGTGCCAAGAGAGAGCTTGCTCTCCCTGTCTTTGAGTACTGTTTGCACTGTCCCGGTTACCTCTTTGCTAACATTCTCTTCAGAGCTGCTGTGAAACCAGGAACCACGTGGAGAAGGCACCCACACTGAAAGTGCCTGGAAGGAACGTTGGGGCTTCTTCTCAGTGTCTCTGACATAGGGTTTCACTGTCCCGGGAAAATCTCTGCTAACACCCTGCAGAGCGCTGTACCCAATACACAGAAACGTCTTGCGGTATCTCCCACATGGAAAGTGCCAGGAGGGAAAAGTGGGGATTATGCTTAGACTTTCTCGGAACTGCTTCAAATCAACTAGATATCTTTGTGCTGTAAATCTCCCAACAGCCAAATGTAAAAGCAGCAAACATCTCGCTGTATGTCCCACATCCAAAGTGCCAAGAGAGAGCTTGCTCTCCCTGTCTTTGAGTACTGTTTGCACTGTCCCGGTTACCTCTTTGCTAACATTCTCTTCAGAGCTGCTGTGAAACCAGGAACCACGTGGAGAAGGCACGCACACTGAAAGTGCCTGGAAGGAAAGTTGGGGCTTCTTCTCAGTGTCTCTGACATAGGGTTTCACTGTCCCGGGAAAGTGTCTGCTAACACCCTGCAGAGCGCTGTACCCAATACACAGAAACGTCTTGCGGTATCTCCCACATGGAAAGTGCCAGGAGGGAAAAGTGGGGATTATGCTTAGACTTTCTCGGAACTGCTTCAAATCAACTAGATATCTTTGTGCTGTAAATCTCCCAACAGCCAAATGTAAAAGCAGCAAACATCTCGCTGTATGTCCCACATCCAAAGTGCCAAGAGAGAGCTTGCTCTCCCTGTCTTTGAGTACTGTTTGCACTGTCCCGGTTACCTCTTTGCTAACATTCTCTTCAGAGCTGCAGTGAAACCAGGAACCACGTGGAGAAGGCACCCACACTGAAAGTGCCTGGAAGGAACGTTGGGGCTTCTTCTCAGTGTCTCTGACATAGGGTTTCACTGTCCCGGGAAAGTCTCTGCTAACACCCTGCAGAGCGCTGTACCCAATATACAGAAACGTCTTGCGGTATCTCCCACATGGGAAGTGCCAGGAGGGAAAAGTGGGGATTATGCTTAGACTTTCTCGGAACTGCTTCAAATCAACTAGATATCTTTGTGCTGTAAATCTCCCAACAGCCAAATGTAAAAGCAGCAAACATCTCGCTGTATGTCCCACATCCAAAGTGCCAAGAGAGAGCTTGCTCTCCCTGTCTTTGAGTACTGTTTGCACTGTCCCGGTTACCTCTTTGCTAACATTCTCTTCAGAGCTGCTGTGAAACCAGGAACCACGTGGAGAAGGCACGCACACTGAAAGTGCCTGGAAGGAACGTTGGGGCTTCTTCTCAGTGTCTCTGACATAGGGTTTCACTGTCCCGGGAAAGTCTCTGCTAACACCCTGCAGAGCGCTGTACCCAATATACAGAAACGTCTTGCGGTATCTCCCACATGGAAAGTGCCAGGAGGGAAAAGTGGGGATTATGCTTAGACTTTCTCGGAACTGCTTCAAATCAACTAGATATCTTTGTGCTGTAAATCTCCCAACAGCCAAATGTAAAAGCAGCAAACATCTCGCTGTATGTCCCACATCCAAAGTGCCAAGAGAGAGCTTGCTCTCCCTGTCTTTGAGTACTGTTTGCACTGTCCCGGTTACCTCTTTGCTAACATTCTCTTCAGAGCTGCAGTGAAACCAGGAACCACGTGGAGAAGGCGCGCACACTGAAAGTGCCTGGAAGGAACGTTGGGGCTTCTTCTCCGTGTCTCTGACATAGGGTTTCACTGTCCCGGGAAAGTCTCTGCTAACACCCTGCAGAGCGCTGTACCCAATACACAGAAACGTCTTGCGGTATCTCCCACATGGAAAGTGCCAGGACGGAAAAGTGGGGATAATGCTTAGACTTTCTCGGAACTGCTTCAAATCAACTAGATATCTTTGTGCTGTAAATCTCCCAACAGCCAAATGTAAAAGCAGCAAACATCTCGCTGTATGTCCCACATCCAAAGTGCCAAGAGAGAGCTTGCTCTCCCTGTCTTTGAGTACTGTTTGCACTGTCCCGGTTACCTCTTTGCTAACATTCTCTTCAGAGCTGCAGTGAAACCAGGAACCACGTGGAGAAGGCACCCACACTGAAAGTGCCTGGAAGGAACGTTGGGGCTTCTTCTCAGTGTCTCTGACATAGGGTTTCACTGTCCCGGGAAAGTCTCTGCTAACACCCTGCAGAGCGCTGTACCCAATATACAGAAACGTCTTGCGGTATCTCCCACATGGAAAGTGCCAGGAGGGAAAAGTGGGGATTATGCTTAGACTTTCTCGGAACTGCTTCAAATCAACTAGATATCTTTGTGCTGTAAATCTCCCAACAGCCAAATGTAAAAGCAGCAAACATCTCGCTGTATGTCCCACATCCAAAGTGCCAAGAGAGAGCTTGCTCTCCCTGTCTTTGAGTACTGTTTGCACTGTCCCGGTTACCTCTTTGCTAACATTCTCTTCAGAGCTGCTGTGAAACCAGGAACCACGTGGAGAAGGCACGCACACTGAAAGTGCCTGGAAGGAAAGTTGGGGCTTCTTCTCAGTGTCTCTGACATAGGGTTTCACTGTCCCGGGAAAGTGTCTGCTAACACCCTGCAGAGCGCTGTACCCAATACACAGAAACGTCTTGCGGTATCTCCCACATGGAAAGTGCCAGGAGGGAAAAGTGGGGATTATGCTTAGACTTTCTCGGAACTGCTTCAAATCAACTAGATATCTTTGTGCTGTAAATCTCCCAACAGCCAAATGTAAAAGCAGCAAACATCTCGCTGTATGTCCCACATCCAAAGTGCCAAGAGAGAGCTTGCTCTCCCTGTCTTTGAGTACTGTTTGCACTGTCCCGGTTACCTCTTTGCTAACATTCTCTTCAGAGCTGCAGTGAAACCAGGAACCACGTGGAGAAGGCACCCACACTGAAAGTGCCTGGAAGGAACGTTGGGGCTTCTTTTCATTGTCTCTGACATAGGGTTTCACTGTCCCGGGAAAGTCTCTGCTAACACCCTGCAGAGCGCTGTACCCAATATACAGAAACGTCTTGCGGTATCTCCCACATGGGAAGTGCCAGGAGGGAAAAGTGGGGATTATGCTTAGACTTTCTCGGAACTGCTTCAAATCAACTAGATATCTTTGTGCTGTAAATCTCCCAACAGCCAAATGTAAAAGCAGCAAACATCTCGCTGTATGTCCCACATCCAAATTGCCAAGAGAGAGCTTGCTCTCCCTGTCTTTGAGTACTGTTTGCACTGTCCCGGTTACCTCTTTGCTAACATTCTCTTCAGAGCTGCAGTGAAACCAGGAACCACGTGGAGAAGGCGCGCACACTGAAAGTGCCTGGAAGGAACGTTGGGGCTTCTTCTCAGTGTCTCTGACATAGGGTTTCACTGTCCCGGGAAAGTCTCTGCTAACACCCTGCAGAGCGCTGTACCCAATACACAGAAACGTCTTGCGGTATCTCCCACATGGAAAGTGCCAGGAGGGAAAAGTGGGGATTATGCTTAGACTTTCTCGGAACTGCTTCAAATCAACTAGATATCTTTGTGCTGTAAATCTCCCAACAGCCAAATGTAAAAGCAGCAAACATCTCGCTGTATGTCCCACATCCAAAGTGCCAAGAGAGAGCTTGCTCTCCCTGTCTTTGAGTACTGTTTGCACTGTCCCGGTTACCTCTTTGCTAACATTCTCTTCAGAGCTGCAGTGAAACCAGGAACCACGTGGAGAAGGCACCCACACTGAAAGTGCCTGGAAGGAACGTTGGGGCTTCTTCTCAGTGTCTCTGACATAGGGTTTCACTGTCCCGGGAAAGTCTCTGCTAACACCCTGCAGAGCGCTGTACCCAATACACAGAAACGTCTTGCGGTATCTCCCACATGGAAAGTGCCAGGAGGGAAAAGTGGGGATTATGCTTAGACTTTCTCGGAACTGCTTCAAATCAACTAGATATCTTTGTGCTGTAAATCTCCCAACAGCCAAATGTAAAAGCAGCAAACATCTCGCTGTATGTCCCACATCCAAAGTGCCAAGAGAGAGCTTGCTCTCCCTGTCTTTGAGTACTGTTTGCACTGTCCCGGTTACCTCTTTGCTAACATTCTCTTCAGAGCTGCTGTGAAACCAGGAACCACGTGGAGAAGGCACCCACACTGAAAGTGCCTGGAAGGAACGTTGGGGCTTCTTCTCAGTGTCTCTGACATAGGGTTTCACTGTCCCGGGAAAATCTCTGCTAACACCCTGCAGAGCGCTGTACCCAATACACAGAAACGTCTTGCGGTATCTCCCACATGGAAAGTGCCAGGAGGGAAAAGTGGGGATTATGCTTAGACTTTCTCGGAACTGCTTCAAATCAACTAGATATCTTTGTGCTGTAAATCTCCCAACAGCCAAATGTAAAAGCAGCAAACATCTCGCTGTATGTCCCACATCCAAAGTGCCAAGAGAGAGCTTGCTCTCCCTGTCTTTGAGTACTGTTTGCACTGTCCCGGTTACCTCTTTGCTAACATTCTCTTCAGAGCTGCTGTGAAACCAGGAACCACGTGGAGAAGGCACGCACACTGAAAGTGCCTGGAAGGAAAGTTGGGGCTTCTTCTCAGTGTCTCTGACATAGGGTTTCACTGTCCCGGGAAAGTGTCTGCTAACACCCTGCAGAGCGCTGTACCCAATACACAGAAACGTCTTGCGGTATCTCCCACATGGAAAGTGCCAGGAGGGAAAAGTGGGGATTATGCTTAGACTTTCTCGGAACTGCTTCAAATCAACTAGATATCTTTGTGCTGTAAATCTCCCAACAGCCAAATGTAAAAGCAGCAAACATCTCGCTGTATGTCCCACATCCAAAGTGCCAAGAGAGAGCTTGCTCTCCCTGTCTTTGAGTACTGTTTGCACTGTCCCGGTTACCTCTTTGCTAACATTCTCTTCAGAGCTGCAGTGAAACCAGGAACCACGTGGAGAAGGCACCCACACTGAAAGTGCCTGGAAGGAACGTTGGGGCTTCTTCTCAGTGTCTCTGACATAGGGTTTCACTGTCCCGGGAAAGTCTCTGCTAACACCCTGCAGAGCGCTGTACCCAATATACAGAAACGTCTTGCGGTATCTCCCACATGGGAAGTGCCAGGAGGGAAAAGTGGGGATTATGCTTAGACTTTCTCGGAACTGCTTCAAATCAACTAGATATCTTTGTGCTGTAAATCTCCCAACAGCCAAATGTAAAAGCAGCAAACATCTCGCTGTATGTCCCACATCCAAAGTGCCAAGAGAGAGCTTGCTCTCCCTGTCTTTGAGTACTGTTTGCACTGTCCCGGTTACCTCTTTGCTAACATTCTCTTCAGAGCTGCTGTGAAACCAGGAACCACGTGGAGAAGGCACGCACACTGAAAGTGCCTGGAAGGAACGTTGGGGCTTCTTCTCAGTGTCTCTGACATAGGGTTTCACTGTCCCGGGAAAGTCTCTGCTAACACCCTGCAGAGCGCTGTACCCAATATACAGAAACGTCTTGCGGTATCTCCCACATGGAAAGTGCCAGGAGGGAAAAGTGGGGATTATGCTTAGACTTTCTCGGAACTGCTTCAAATCAACTAGATATCTTTGTGCTGTAAATCTCCCAACAGCCAAATGTAAAAGCAGCAAACATCTCGCTGTATGTCCCACATCCAAAGTGCCAAGAGAGAGCTTGCTCTCCCTGTCTTTGAGTACTGTTTGCACTGTCCCGGTTACCTCTTTGCTAACATTCTCTTCAGAGCTGCAGTGAAACCAGGAACCACGTGGAGAAGGCGCGCACACTGAAAGTGCCTGGAAGGAACGTTGGGGCTTCTTCTCCGTGTCTCTGACATAGGGTTTCACTGTCCCGGGAAAGTCTCTGCTAACACCCTGCAGAGCGCTGTACCCAATACACAGAAACGTCTTGCGGTATCTCCCACATGGAAAGTGCCAGGACGGAAAAGTGGGGATAATGCTTAGACTTTCTCGGAACTGCTTCAAATCAACTAGATATCTTTGTGCTGTAAATCTCCCAACAGCCAAATGTAAAAGCAGCAAACATCTCGCTGTATGTCCCACATCCAAAGTGCCAAGAGAGAGCTTGCTCTCCCTGTCTTTGAGTACTGTTTGCACTGTCCCGGTTACCTCTTTGCTAACATTCTCTTCAGAGCTGCAGTGAAACCAGGAACCACGTGGAGAAGGCACCCACACTGAAAGTGCCTGGAAGGAACGTTGGGGCTTCTTCTCAGTGTCTCTGACATAGGGTTTCACTGTCCCGGGAAAGTCTCTGCTAACACCCTGCAGAGCGCTGTACCCAATATACAGAAACGTCTTGCGGTATCTCCCACATGGAAAGTGCCAGGAGGGAAAAGTGGGGATTATGCTTAGACTTTCTCGGAACTGCTTCAAATCAACTAGATATCTTTGTGCTGTAAATCTCCCAACAGCCAAATGTAAAAGCAGCAAACATCTCGCTGTATGTCCCACATCCAAAGTGCCAAGAGAGAGCTTGCTCTCCCTGTCTTTGAGTACTGTTTGCACTGTCCCGGTTACCTCTTTGCTAACATTCTCTTCAGAGCTGCTGTGAAACCAGGAACCACGTGGAGAAGGCACGCACACTGAAAGTGCCTGGAAGGAAAGTTGGGGCTTCTTCTCAGTGTCTCTGACATAGGGTTTCACTGTCCCGGGAAAGTGTCTGCTAACACCCTGCAGAGCGCTGTACCCAATACACAGAAACGTCTTGCGGTATCTCCCACATGGAAAGTGCCAGGAGGGAAAAGTGGGGATTATGCTTAGACTTTCTCGGAACTGCTTCAAATCAACTAGATATCTTTGTGCTGTAAATCTCCCAACAGCCAAATGTAAAAGCAGCAAACATCTCGCTGTATGTCCCACATCCAAAGTGCCAAGAGAGAGCTTGCTCTCCCTGTCTTTGAGTACTGTTTGCACTGTCCCGGTTACCTCTTTGCTAACATTCTCTTCAGAGCTGCAGTGAAACCAGGAACCACGTGGAGAAGGCACCCACACTGAAAGTGCCTGGAAGGAACGTTGGGGCTTCTTTTCATTGTCTCTGACATAGGGTTTCACTGTCCCGGGAAAGTCTCTGCTAACACCCTGCAGAGCGCTGTACCCAATATACAGAAACGTCTTGCGGTATCTCCCACATGGGAAGTGCCAGGAGGGAAAAGTGGGGATTATGCTTAGACTTTCTCGGAACTGCTTCAAATCAACTAGATATCTTTGTGCTGTAAATCTCCCAACAGCCAAATGTAAAAGCAGCAAACATCTCGCTGTATGTCCCACATCCAAATTGCCAAGAGAGAGCTTGCTCTCCCTGTCTTTGAGTACTGTTTGCACTGTCCCGGTTACCTCTTTGCTAACATTCTCTTCAGAGCTGCTGTGAAACCAGGAACCACGTGGAGAAGGCACGCACACTGAAAGTGCCTGGAAGGAAAGTTGGGGCTTCTTCTCAGTGTCTCTGACATAGGGTTTCACTGTCCCGGGAAAGTGTCTGCTAACACCCTGCAGAGCGCTGTACCCAATACACAGAAACGTCTTGCGGTATCTCCCACATGGAAAGTGCCAGGAGGGAAAAGTGGGGATTATGCTTAGACTTTCTCGGAACTGCTTCAAATCAACTAGATATCTTTGTGCTGTAAATCTCCCAACAGCCAAATGTAAAAGCAGCAAACATCTCGCTGTATGTCCCACATCCAAAGTGCCAAGAGAGAGCTTGCTCTCCCTGTCTTTGAGTACTGTTTGCACTGTCCCGGTTACCTCTTTGCTAACATTCTCTTCAGAGCTGCAGTGAAACCAGAAACCACGTGGAGAAGGCACCCACACTGAAAGTGCCTGGAAGGAACGTTGGGGCTTCTTCTCAGTGTCTCTGACATAGGGTTTCACTGTCCCGGGAAAGTCTCTGCTAACACCCTGCAGAGCGCTGTACCCAATATACAGAAACGTCTTGCGGTATCTCCCACATGGAAAGTGCCAGGAGGGAAAAGTGGGGATTATGCTTAGACTTTCTCGGAACTGCTTCAAATCAACTAGATATCTTTGTGCTGTAAATCTCCCAACAGCCAAATGTAAAAGCAGCAAACATCTCGCTGTATGTCCCACATCCAAAGTGCCAAGAGAGAGCTTGCTCTCCCTGTCTTTGAGTACTGTTTGCACTGTCCCGGTTAACTCTTTGCTAACATTCTCTTCAGAGCTGCTGTGAAACCAGGAACCACGTGGAGAAGGCACCGACACTGAAAGTGCCTGGAATGAAAGTTGGGGCTTCTTCTCCTTCTCTCTGACATAGGGTTTCACTGTCCCGGGAAAGTCTCTGCTAACACCCTGCAGAGCGCTGTACCCAATATACAGAAACGTCTTGCGGTATCTCCCACATGGAAAGTGCTAGGAGGGAAAAGTGGGGATTATGCTTAGACTTTCTCGGAACTGCTTCAAATCAACTAGATATCTTTGTGCTGTAAATCTCCCAACAGCCAAATGTAAAAGCAGCAAACATCTCGCTGTATGTCCCACATCCAAAGTGCCAAGAGAGAGCTTGCTCTCCCTGTCTTTGAGTACTGTTTGCACTGTCCCGGTTACCTCTTTGCTAACATTCTCTTCAGAGCTGCTGTGAAACCAGGAACCACGTGGAGAAGGCACCCACACTGAAAATGACTAGAAGGAACATTGGGGCTTCTTTTCATTGTCTCTGACATAGGGTTTCACTGTCCCGGGAAAATCTCTGCTAACACCCTGCAGAGCGCTGTACCCAATACACAGAAACGTCTTGCGGTATCTCCCACCTGGAAAGTGCCAGGAGGGAAAAGTGGGGATTATGCTTAGACTTTCTCGGAACTGCTTCAAATCAACTAGATATCTTTGTGCTGTAAATCTCCCAACAGCCAAATGTAAAAGCAGCAAACATCTCGCTGTATGTCCCACATCCAAAGTGCCAAGAGAGAGCTTGCTCTCCCTGTCTTTGAGTACTGTTTGCACTGTCCCGGTTACCTCTTTGCTAACATTCTCTTCAGAGCTGCTGTGAAACCAGGAACCACGTGGAGAAGGCACCCACACTGAAAGTGCCTGGAAGGAACATTGGGGCTTCTTTTCATTGTCTCTGACATAGGGTTTCACTGTCCCGGGAAAATCTCTGCTAACACCCTGCAGAGCGCTGTACCCAATACACAGAAACGTCTTGCGGTATCTCCCACATGGAAAGTGCCAGGAGGGAAAAGTGGGGATTATGCTTAGACTTTCTCGGAACTGCTTCAAATCAACTAGATATCTTTGTGCTGTAAATCTCCCAACAGCCAAATGTAAAAGCAGCAAACATCTCGCTGTATGTCCCACATCCAAAGTGCCAAGAGAGAGCTTGCTCTCCCTGTCTTTGAGTACTGTTTGCACTGTCCCGGTTACCTCTTTGCTAACATTCTCTTCAGAGCTGCAGTGAAACCAGGAACCACGTGGAGAAGGCACCCACACTGAAAGTGCCTGGAAGGAACGTTGGGGCTTCTTCTCAGTGTCTCTGACATAGGGTTTCACAGTCCCGGGAAAGTATCTGCTAACACCCTGCAGAGCGCTGTACCCAATACACAGAAACGTCTTGCGGTATCTCCCACATGGAAAGTGCCAGGAGGGAAAAGTGGGGATAATGCTTAGACTTTCTCGGAACTGCTTCAAATCAACTAGATATCTTTGTGCTGTAAATCTCCCAACAGCCAAATGTAAAAGCAGCAAACATCTCGCTGTATGTCCCACATCCAAAGTGCCAAGAGAGAGCTTGCTCTCCCTGTCTTTGAGTACTGTTTGCACTGTCCCGGTTACCTCTTTGCTAACATTCTCTTCAGAGCTGCTGTGAAACCAGGAACCACGTGGAGAAGGCGCGCACACTGAAAGTGCCTGGAAGGAAAGTTGGGGCTTCTTCTCAGTGTCTCTGACATAGGGTTTCACTGTCCCGGGAAAGTGTCTGCTAACACCCTGCAGAGCGCTGTACCCAATATACAGAAACGTCTTGCGGTATCTCCCACATGGAAAGTGCCAGGAGGGAAAAGTGGGGATTATGCTTAGACTTTCTCGGAACTGCTTCAAATCAACTAGATATCTTTGTGCTGTAAATCTCCCAACAGCCAAATGTAAAAGCAGCAAACATCTCGCTGTATGTCCCACATCCAAAGTGCCAAGAGAGAGCTTGCTCTCCCTGTCTTTGAGTACTGTTTGCACTGTCCCGGTTACCTCTTTGCTAACATTCTCTTCAGAGCTGCAGTGAAACCAGGAACCACGTGGAGAAGGCGCGCACACTGAAAGTGCCTGGAAGGAACGTTGGGGCTTCTTCTCAGTGTCTCTGACATAGGGTTTCACTGTCCCGGGAAAGTCTCTGCTAACACCCTGCAGAGCGCTGTACCCAATACACAGAAACGTCTTGCGGTATCTCCCACATGGAAAGTGCCAGGAGGGAGAAGTAGGGATTATGTTTAGACTTTCTCGGAACTGCTTCAAATCAACTAGATATCTTTGTGCTGTAAGTCTCCCAACAGCCAAATGTAAAAGCAGCAAACATCTCGCTGTATGTCCCACATCCAAAGTGCCAAGAGAGAGCTTGCTCTCCCTGTCTTTGAGTACTGTTTGCACTGTCCCGGTTACCTCTTTGCTAACATTCTCTTCAGAGCTGCAGTGAAACCAGGAACCACGTGGAGAAGGCGCGCACACTGAAAGTTCCTGGAAGGAACGTTGGGGCTTCTTCTCAGTGTCTCTGACATAGGGTTTCACTGTCCCGGGAAAGTCTCTGCTAACACCCTGCAGAGCGCTGTACCCAATACACAGAAACGTCTTGCGGTATCTCCCACATGGAAAGTGCCAGGAGGGAAAAGTGGGGATAATGCTTAGACTTTCTCGGAACTGCTTCAAATCAACTAGATATCTTTGTGCTGTAAATCTCCCAACAGCCAAATGTAAAAGCAGCAAACATCTCGCTGTATGTCCCACATCCAAAGTGCCAAGAGAGAGCTTGCTCTCCCTGTCTTTGAGTACTGTTTGCACTGTCCCGGTTACCTCTTTGCTAACATTCTCTTCAGAGCTGCTGTGAAACCAGGAACCACGTGGAGAAGGCACGCACACTGAAAGTGCCTGGAAGGAAAGTTGGGGCTTCTTCTCAGTGTCTCTGACATAGGGTTTCACTGTCCCGGGAAAGTCTCTGCTAACACCCTGCAGAGCGCTGTACCCAATACACAGAAACGTCTTGCGGTATCTCCCACATGGAAAGTGCCAGGGGGGAAAAGTGGGGATTATGCTTAGACTTTCTCGGAACTGCTTCAAATCAACTAGATATCTTTGTGCTGTAAATCTCCCAACAGCCAAATGTAAAAGCAGCAAACATCTCGCTGTATGTCCCACATCCAAAGTGCCAAGAGAGAGCTTGCTCTCCCTGTCTTTGAGTACTGTTTGCACTGTCCCGGTTACCTCTTTGCTAACATTCTCTTCAGAGCTGCAGTGAAACCAGGAACCACGTGGAGAAGGCGCGCACACTGAAAGTGCCTGGAAGGAAAGTTGGGGCTTCTTCTCAGTGTCTCTGACATAGGGTTTCACTGTCCCGGGAAAGTCTCTGCTAACACCCTGCAGAGCGCTGTACCCAATACACAGAAACGTCTTGCGGTATCTCCCACATGGAAAGTGCCAGGAGGGAGAAGTAGGGATTATGTTTAGACTTTCTCGGAACTGCTTCAAATCAACTAGATATCTTTGTGCTGTAGAGTCTCCCAACAGCCAAATGTAAAAGCAGCAAACATCTCGCTGTATGTCCCACATCCAAAGTGCCAAGAGAGAGCTTGCTCTCCCTGTCTTTGAGTACTGTTTGCACTGTCCCGGTTACCTCTTTGCTAACATTCTCTTCAGAGCTGCAGTGAAACCAGGAACCACGTGGAGAAGGCGCGCACACTGAAAGTGCCTGGAAGGAACGTTGGGGCTTCTTCTCAGTGTCTCTGACATAGGGTTTCACTGTCCCGGGAAAGTCTCTGCTAACACCCTGCAGAGCGCTGTACCCAATACACAGAAACGTCTTGCGGTATCTCCCACATGGAAAGTGCCAGGAGGGAAAAGTGGGGATAATGCTTAGACTTTCTCGGAACTGCTTCAAATCAACTAGATATCTTTGTGCTGTAAATCTCCCAACAGCCAAATGTAAAAGCAGCAAACATCTCGCTGTATGTCCCACATCCAAAGTGCCAAGAGAGAGCTTGCTCTCCCTGTCTTTGAGTACTGTTTGCACTGTCCCGGTTACCTCTTTGCTAACATTCTCTTCAGAGCTGCTGTGAAACCAGGAACCACGTGGAGAAGGCACGCACACTGAAAGTGCCTGGAAGGAAAGTTGGGGCTTCTTCTCAGTGTCTCTGACATAGGGTTTCACTGTCCCGGGAAAGTCTCTGCTAACACCCTGCAGAGCGCTGTACCCAATACACAGAAACGTCTTGCGGTATCTCCCACATGGAAAGTGCCAGGAGGGAAAAGTGGGGATTATGCTTAGACTTTCTCGGAACTGCTTCAAATCAACTAGATATCTTTGTGCTGTAAATCTCCCAACAGCCAAATGTAAAAGCAGCAAACATCTCGCTGTATGTCCCACATCCAAAGTGCCAAGAGAGAGCTTGCTCTCCCTGTCTTTGAGTACTGTTTGCACTGTCCCGGTTACCTCTTTGCTAACATTCTCTTCAGAGCTGCAGTGAAATCAGGAACCACGTGGAGAAGGCACCCACACTGAAAGTGCCTGGAAGGAACGTTGGGGCTTCTTCTCAGTGTCTCTGACATAGGGTTTCACTGTCCCGGGAAAGTCTCTGCTAACACCCTGCAGAGCGCTGTACCCAATATACAGAAACGTCTTGCGGTATCTCCCACATGGAAAGTGCCAGGAGGGAAAAGTGGGGATTATGCTTAGACTTTCTCGGAACTGCTTCAAATCAACTAGATATCTTTGTGCTGTAAATCTCCCAACAGCCAAATGTAAAAGCAGCAAACATCTCGCTGTATGTCCCACATCCAAAGTGCCAAGAGAGAGCTTGCTCTCCCTGTCTTTGAGTACTGTTTGCACTGTCCCGGTTACCTCTTTGCTAACATTCTCTTCAGAGCTGCTGTGAAACCAGGAACCACGTGGAGAAGGCACGCACACTGAAAGTGCCTGGAAGGAAAGTTGGGGCTTCTTCTCAGTGTCTCTGACATAGGGTTTCACTGTCCCGGGAAAGTCTCTGCTAACACCCTGCAGAGCGCTGTACCCAATACACAGAAACGTCTTGCGGTATCTCCCACATGGAAAGTGCCAGGAGGGAAAAGTGGGGATTATGCTTAGACTTTCTCGGAACTGCTTCAAATCAACTAGATATCTTTGTGCTGTAAATCTCCCAACAGCCAAATGTAAAAGCAGCAAACATCTCGCTGTATGTCCCACATCCAAAGTGCCAAGAGAGAGCTTGCTCTCCCTGTCTTTGAGTACTGTTTGCACTGTCCCGGTTACCTCTTTGCTAACATTCTCTTCAGAGCTGCAGTGAAACCAGGAACCACGTGGAGAAGGCACCCACACTGAAAGTGCCTGGAAGGAACGTTGGGGCTTCTTCTCAGTGTCTCTGACATAGGGTTTCACTGTCCCAGGAAAGTCTCTGCTAACACCCTGCAGAGCGCTGTACCCAATATACAGAAACGTCTTGCGGTATCTCCCACATGGAAAGTGCCAGGAGGGAAAAGTGGGGATTATGCTTAGAGTTTCTCGGAACTGCTTCAAATCAACTAGATATGTTTGTGCTGTAAATCTCCCAACAGCCAAATGTAAAAGCAGCAAACATCTCACTGTATGTCCCACATCCAAAGTGCCAAGAGAGAGCTTGCTCTCCCTGTCTTTGAGTACTGTTTGCACTGTCCCGGTTACCTCTTTGCTAACATTCTCTTCAGAGCTGCTGTGAAATCAGGAACCACGTGGAGAAGGCACCCACACTGAAAGTGCCTGGAAGGAACGTTGGGGCTTCTTCTCAGTGTCTCTGACATAGGGTTTCACTGTCCCGGGAAAGTCTCTGCTAACACCCTGCAGAGCGCTGTACCCAATATACAGAAACGTCTTGCGGTATCTCCCACATGGAAAGTGCCAGGAGGGAAAAGTGGGGATTATGCTTAGACTTTCTCGGAACTGCTTCAAATCAACTAGATATCTTTGTGCTGTAAATCTCCCAACAGCCAAATGTAAAAGCAGCAAACATCTCGCTGTATGTCCCACATCCAAAGTGCCAAGAGAGAGCTTGCTCTCCCTGTCTTTGAGTACTGTTTGCACTGTCCCGGTTACCTCTTTGCTAACATTCTCTTCAGAGCTGCTGTGAAACCAGGAACCACGTGGAGAAGGCACCCACACTGAAAATGACTAGAAGGAACATTGGGGCTTCTTTTCATTGTCTCTGACATAGGGTTTCACTGTCCTGGGAAAATCTCTGCTAACACCCTGCAGAGCGCTGTACCCAATACACAGAAACGTCTTGCGGTATCTCCCACATGGGAAGTGCCAGGAGGGAAAAGTGGGGATTATGCTTAGACTTTCTCGGAACTGCTTCAAATCAACTAGATATCTTTGTGCTGTAAATCTCCCAACAGCCAAATGTAAAAGCAGCAAACATCTCGCTGTATGTCCCACATCCAAAGTGCCAAGAGAGAGCTTGCTCTCCCTGTCTTTGAGTACTGTTTGCACTGTCCCGGTTACCTCTTTGCTAACATTCTCTTCAGAGCTGCAGTGAAACCAGGAACCACGTGGAGAAGGCACCCACACTGAAAGTGCCTGGAAGGAACGTTGGGGCTTCTTCTCAGTGTCTCTGACATAGGGTTTCACAGTCCCGGGAAAGTCTCTGCTAACACCCTGCAGAGCGCTGTACCCAATACACAGAAACGTCTTGCGGTATCTCCCACATGGAAAGTGCCAGGAGGGAAAAGTGGGGATAATGCTTAGACTTTCTCGGAACTGCTTCAAATCAACTAGATATCTTTGTGCTGTAAATCTCCCAACAGCCAAATGTAAAAGCAGCAAACATCTCGCTGTATGTCCCACATCCAAAGTGCCAAGAGAGAGCTTGCTCTCCCTGTCTTTGAGTACTGTTTGCACTGTCCCGGTTACCTCTTTGCTAATATTCTCTTCAGAGCTGCTGTGAAACCAGGAACCACGTGGAGAAGGCGCGCACACTGAAAGTGCCTGGAAGGAACGTTGAGGCTTCTTCTCAGTGTCTCTGACATAGGGTTTCACTGTCCCGGGAAAGTCTCTGCTAACACCCTGCAGAGCGCTGTACCCAATACACAGAAACGTCTTGCGGTATCTCCCACATGGAAAGTGCCAGGAGGGAAAAGTGGGGATTATGCTTAGACTTTCTCGGAACTGCTTCAAATCAACTAGATATCTTTGTGCTGTAAATCTCCCAACAGCCAAATGTAAAAGCAGCAAACATCTCGCTGTATGTCCCACATCCAAAGTGCCAAGAGAGAGCTTGCTCTCCCTGTCTTTGAGTACTGTTTGCACTGTCCCGGTTACCTCTTTGCTAACATTCTCTTCAGAGCTGCAGTGAAACCAGGAACCACGTGGAGAAGGCGCGCACACTGAAAGTGCCTGGAAGGAACGTTGGGGCTTCTTCTCAGTGTCTCTGACATAGGGTTTCACTGTCCCGGGAAAGTCTCTGCTAACACCCTGCAGAGCGCTGTACCCAATACACAGAAACGTCTTGCGGTATCTCCCACATGGAAAGTGCCAGGAGGGAGAAGTAGGGATTATGTTTAGACTTTCTCGGAACTGCTTCAAATCAACTAGATATCTTTGTGCTGTAAGTCTCCCAACAGCCAAATGTAAAAGCAGCAAACATCTCGCTGTATGTCCCACATCCAAAGTGCCAAGAGAGAGCTTGCTCTCCCTGTCTTTGAGTACTGTTTGCACTGTCCCGGTTACCTCTTTGCTAACATTCTCTTCAGAGCTGCAGTGAAACCAGGAACCACGTGGAGAAGGCGCGCACACTGAAAGTGCCTGGAAGGAACGTTGGGGCTTCTTCTCAGTGTCTCTGACATAGGGTTTCACTGTCCCGGGAAAGTCTCTGCTAACACCCTGCAGAGCGCTGTACCCAATACACAGAAACGTCTTGCGGTATCTCCCACATGGAAAGTGCCAGGAGGGAAAAGTGGGGATAATGCTTAGACTTTCTCGGAACTGCTTCAAATCAACTAGATATCTTTGTGCTGTAAATCTCCCAACAGCCAAATGTAAAAGCAGCAAACATCTCGCTGTATGTCCCACATCCAAAGTGCCAAGAGAGAGCTTGCTCTCCCTGTCTTTGAGTACTGTTTGCACTGTCCCGGTTACCTCTTTGCTAACATTCTCTTCAGAGCTGCTGTGAAACCAGGAACCACGTGGAGAAGGCACGCACACTGAAAGTGCCTGGAAGGAAAGTTGGGGCTTCTTCTCAGTGTCTCTGACATAGGGTTTCACTGTCCCGGGAAAGTCTCTGCTAACACCCTGCAGAGCGCTGTACCCAATACACAGAAACGTCTTGCGGTATCTCCCACATGGAAAGTGCCAGGAGGGAAAAGTGGGGATTATGCTTAGACTTTCTCGGAACTGCTTCAAATCAACTAGATATCTTTGTGCTGTAAATCTCCCAACAGCCAAATGTAAAAGCAGCAAACATCTCGCTGTATGTCCCACATCCAAAGTGCCAAGAGAGAGCTTGCTCTCCCTGTCTTTGAGTACTGTTTGCACTGTCCCGGTTACCTCTTTGCTAACATTCTCTTCAGAGCTGCTGTGAAACCAGGAACCACGTGGAGAAGGCGCGCACACTGAAAGTGCCTGGAAGGAAAGTTGGGGCTTCTTCTCAGTGTCTCTGACATAGGGTTTCACTGTCCCGGGAAAGTGTCTGCTAACACCCTGCAGAGCGCTGTACCCAATACACAGAAACGTCTTGCGGTATCTCCCACATGGAAAGTGCCAGGAGGGAAAAGTGGGGATTATGCTTAGACTTTCTCGGAACTGCTTCAAATCAACTAGATATCTTTGTGCTGTAAATCTCCCAACAGCCAAATGTAAAAGCAGCAAACATCTCGCTGTATGTCCCACATCCAAAGTGCCAAGAGAGAGCTTGCTCTCCCTGTCTTTGAGTACTGTTTGCACTGTCCCGGTTACCTCTTTGCTAACATTCTCTTCAGAGCTGCAGTGAAACCAGGAACCACGTGGAGAAGGCGCGCACACTGAAAGTGCCTGGAAGGAACGTTGGGGCTTCTTCTCAGTGTCTCTGACATAGGGTTTCACTGTCCCGGGAAAGTCTCTGCTAACACCCTGCAGAGCGCTGTACCCAATACACAGAAACGTCTTGCGGTATCTCCCACATGGAAAGTGCCAGGAGGGAGAAGTAGGGATTATGTTTAGACTTTCTCGGAACTGCTTCAAATCAACTAGATATCTTTGTGCTGTAAGTCTCCCAACAGCCAAATGTAAAAGCAGCAAACATCTCGCTGTATGTCCCACATCCAAAGTGCCAAGAGAGAGCTTGCTCTCCCTGTCTTTGAGTACTGTTTGCACTGTCCCGGTTACCTCTTTGCTAACATTCTCTTCAGAGCTGCAGTGAAACCAGGAACCACGTGGAGAAGGCGCGCACACTGAAAGTGCCTGGAAGGAACGTTGGGGCTTCTTCTCAGTGTCTCTGACATAGGGTTTCACTGTCCCGGGAAAGTCTCTGCTAACACCCTGCAGAGCGCTGTACCCAATACACAGAAACGTCTTGCGGTATCTCCCACATGGAAAGTGCCAGGAGGGAAAAGTGGGGATTATGTTTAGACTTTCTCGGAACTGCTTCAAATCAACTAGATATCTTTGTGCTGTAAATCTCCCAACAGCCAAATGTAAAAGCAGCAAACATCTCGCTGTATGTCCCACATCCAAAGTGCCAAGAGAGAGCTTGCTCTCCCTGTCTTTGAGTACTGTTTGCACTGTCCCGGTTACCTCTTTGCTAACATTCTCTTCAGAGCTGCTGTGAAACCAGGAACCACGTGGAGAAGGCACGCACACTGAAAGTGCCTGGAAGGAAAGTTGGGGCTTCTTCTCAGTGTCTCTGACATAGGGTTTCACTGTCCCGGGAAAGTCTCTGCTAACACCCTGCAGAGCGCTGTACCCAATACACAGAAACGTCTTGCGGTATCTCCCACATGGAAAGTGCCAGGAGGGAGAAGTAGGGATTATGTTTAGACTTTCTCGGAACTGCTTCAAATCAACTAGATATCTTTGTGCTGTAAGTCTCCCAACAGCCAAATGTAAAAGCAGCAAACATCTCGCTGTATGTCCCACATCCAAAGTGCCAAGAGAGAGCTTGCTCTCCCTGTCTTTGAGTACTGTTTGCACTGTCCCGGTTACCTCTTTGCTAACATTCTCTTCAGAGCTGCAGTGAAACCAGGAACCACGTGGAGAAGGCGCGCACACTGAAAGTGCCTGGAAGGAACGTTGGGGCTTCTTCTCAGTGTCTCTGACATAGGGTTTCACTGTCCCGGGAAAGTCTCTGCTAACACCCTGCAGAGCGCTGTACCCAATACACAGAAACGTCTTGCGGTATCTCCCACATGGAAAGTGCCAGGAGGGAAAAGTGGGGATTATGCTTAGACTTTCTCAGAACTGCTTCAAATCAACTAGATATCTTTGTGCTGTAAATCTCCCAACAGCCAAATGTAAAAGCAGCAAACATCTCGCTGTATGTCCCACATCCAAAGTGCCAAGAGAGAGCTTGCTCTCCCTGTCTTTGAGTACTGTTTGCACTGTCCCGGTTACCTCTTTGCTAACATTCTCTTCAGAGCTGCTGTGAAACCAGGAACCACGTGGAGAAGGCACGCACACTGAAAGTGCCTGGAAGGAAAGTTGGGGCTTCTTCTCAGTGTCTCTGACATAGGGTTTCACTGTCCCGGGAAAGTCTCTGCTAACACCCTGCAGAGCGCTGTACCCAATACACAGAAACGTCTTGCGGTATCTCCCACATGGAAAGTGCCAGGAGGGAAAAGTGGGGATTATGCTTAGACTTTCTCGGAACTGCTTCAAATCAACTAGATATCTTTGTGCTGTAAATCTCCCAACAGCCAAATGTAAAAGCAGCAAACATCTCGCTGTATGTCCCACATCCAAATTGCCAAGAGAGAGCTTGCTCTCCCTGTCTTTGAGTACTGTTTGCACTGTCCCGGTTACCTCTTTGCTAACATTCTCTTCAGAGCTGCAGTGAAACCAGGAACCACGTGGAGAAGGCGCGCACACTGAAAGTGCCTGGAAGGAACGTTGGGGCTTCTTCTCAGTGTCTCTGACATAGGGTTTCACTGTCCCGGGAAAGTGTCTGCTAACACCCTGCAGAGCGCTGTACCCAATACACAGAAACGTCTTGCGGTATCTCCCACATGGAAAGTGCCAGGAGGGAAAAGTGGGGATTATGCTTAGACTTTCTCGGAACTGCTTCAAATCAACTAGATATCTTTGTGCTGTAAATCTCCCAACAGCCAAATGTAAAAGCAGCAAACATCTCGCTGTATGTTCCACATCCAAAGTGCCAAGAGAGAGCTTGCTCTCCCTGTCTTTGAGTACTGTTTGCACTGTCCCGGTTACCTCTTTGCTAACATTCTCTTCAGAGCTGCAGTGAAACCAGGAACCACGTGGAGAAGGCGCGCACACTGAAAGTGCCTGGAAGGAACGTTGGGGCTTCTTCTCAGTGTCTCTGACATAGGGTTTCACTGTCCCGGGAAAGTGTCTGCTAACACCCTGCAGAGCGCTGTACCCAATACACAGAAACGTCTTGCGGTATCTCCCACATGGAAAGTGCCAGGAGGGAGAAGTGGGGATTATGCTTAGACTTTATCGGAACTGCTTCAAATCAACTAGATATCTTTGTGCTGTAAGTCTCCCAACAGCCAAATGTAAAAGCAGCAAACATCTCGCTGTATGTCCCACATCCAAAGTGCCAAGAGAGAGCTTGCTCTCCCTGTCTTTGAGTACTGTTTGCACTGTCCCGGTTACCTCTTTGCTAACATTCTCTTCAGAGCTGCAGTGAAACCAGGAACCACGTGGAGAAGGCGCGCACACTGAAAGTGCCTGGAAGGAACGTTGGGGCTTCTTCTCAGTGTCTCTGACATAGGGTTTCACTGTCCCGGGAAAGTCTCTGCTAACACCCTGCAGAGCGCTGTACCCAATACACAGAAACGTCTTGCGGTATCTCCCACATGGAAAGTGCCAGGAGGGAAAAGTGGGGATTATGCTTAGACTTTCTCAGAACTGCTTCAAATCAACTAGATATCTTTGTGCTGTAAATCTCCCAACAGCCAAATGTAAAAGCAGCAAACATCTCGCTGTATGTCCCACATCCAAAGTGCCAAGAGAGAGCTTGCTCTCCCTGTCTTTGAGTACTGTTTGCACTGTCCCGGTTACCTCTTTGCTAACATTCTCTTCAGAGCTGCTGTGAAACCAGGAACCACGTGGAGAAGGCACGCACACTGAAAGTGCCTGGAAGGAAAGTTGGGGCTTCTTCTCAGTGTCTCTGACATAGGGTTTCACTGTCCCGGGAAAGTCTCTGCTAACACCCTGCAGAGCGCTGTACCCAATACACAGAAACGTCTTGCGGTATCTCCCACATGGAAAGTGCCAGGAGGGAAAAGTGGGGATTATGCTTAGACTTTCTCGGAACTGCTTCAAATCAACTAGATATCTTTGTGCTGTAAATCTCCCAACAGCCAAATGTAAAAGCAGCAAACATCTCGCTGTATGTCCCACATCCAAATTGCCAAGAGAGAGCTTGCTCTCCCTGTCTTTGAGTACTGTTTGCACTGTCCCGGTTACCTCTTTGCTAACATTCTCTTCAGAGCTGCAGTGAAACCAGGAACCACGTGGAGAAGGCGCGCACACTGAAAGTGCCTGGAAGGAACGTTGGGGCTTCTTCTCAGTGTCTCTGACATAGGGTTTCACTGTCCCGGGAAAGTGTCTGCTAACACCCTGCAGAGCGCTGTACCCAATACACAGAAACGTCTTGCGGTATCTCCCACATGGAAAGTGCCAGGAGGGAAAAGTGGGGATTATGCTTAGACTTTCTCGGAACTGCTTCAAATCAACTAGATATCTTTGTGCTGTAAATCTCCCAACAGCCAAATGTAAAAGCAGCAAACATCTCGCTGTATGTTCCACATCCAAAGTGCCAAGAGAGAGCTTGCTCTCCCTGTCTTTGAGTACTGTTTGCACTGTCCCGGTTACCTCTTTGCTAACATTCTCTTCAGAGCTGCAGTGAAACCAGGAACCACGTGGAGAAGGCGCGCACACTGAAAGTGCCTGGAAGGAACGTTGGGGCTTCTTCTCAGTGTCTCTGACATAGGGTTTCACTGTCCCGGGAAAGTCTCTGCTAACACCCTGCAGAGCGCTGTACCCAATACACAGAAACGTCTTGCGGTATCTCCCACATGGAAAGTGCCAGGAGGGAGAAGTGGGGATTATGCTTAGACTTTCTCGGAACTGCTTCAAATCAACTAGATATCTTTGTGCTGTAAATCTCCCAACAGCCAAATGTAAAAGCAGCAAACATCTCGCTGTATGTCCCACATCCAAAGTGCCAAGAGAGAGCTTGCTCTCCCTGTCTTTGAGTACTGTTTGCACTGTCCCGGTTACCTCTTTGCTAACATTCTCTTCAGAGCTGCTGTGAAACCAGGAACCACGTGGAGAAGGCACCCACACTGAAAATGACTAGAAGGAACATTGGGGCTTCTTCTCAGTGTCTCTGACATAGGGTTTCACTGTCCCGGGAAAGTCTCTGCTAACACCCTGCAGAGCGGTGTACCCAATATACAGAAACGTCTTGCGGTATCTCCCACCTGGAAAGTGCCAGGAGGGAGAAGTGGGGATTATGCTTAGACTTTCTCGGAACTGCTTCAAATCAACTAGATATCTTTGTGCTGTAAATCTCCCAACAGCCAAATGTAAAAGCAGCAAACATCTCGCTGTATGTCCCACATCCAAAGTGCCAAGAGAGAGCTTGCTCTCCCTGTCTTTGAGTACTGTTTGCACTGTCCCGGTTACCTCTTTGCTAACATTCTCTTCAGAGCTGCTGTGAAACCAGGAACCACGTGAAGGCACCCACACTGAAAATGACTAGAAGGAACATTGGGGCTTCTTTTCATTGTCTCTGACATAGGGTTTCACTGTCCCGGGAAAATCTCTGCTAACACCCTGCAGAGCGCTGTACCCAATACACAGAAACGTCTTGCGGTATCTCCCACATGGAAAGTGCCAGGAGGTAAAAGTGGGGATTATGCTTAGACTTTCTCGGAACTGCTTCAAATCAACTAGATATCTTTGTGCTGTAAATCTCCCAACAGACAAATGTAAAAGCAGCAAACATCTCGCTGTATGTCCCACATCCAAAGTGCCAAGAGAGAGCTTGCTCTCCCTGTCTTTGAGTACTGTTTGCACTGTCCCGGTTACCTCTTTGCTAACATTCTCTTCAGAGCTGCTGTGAAACCAGGAACCACGTGAAGGCACCCACACTGAAAATGACTAGAAGGAACATTGGGGCTTCTTTTCATTGTCTCTGACATAGGGTTTCACTGTCCCGGGAAAATCTCTGCTAACACCCTGCAGAGCGCTGTACCCAATACACAGAAACGTCTTGCGGTATCTCCCACATGGAAAGTGCCAGGAGGGAAAAGTGGGGATTATGCTTAGACTTTCTCGGAACTGCTTCAAATCAACTAGATATCTTTGTGCTGTAAATCTCCCAACAGCCAAATGTAAAAGCAGCAAACATCTCGCTGTATGTCCCACATCCAAAGTGCCAAGAGAGAGCTTGCTCTCCCTGTCTTTGAGTACTGTTTGCACTGTCCCGGTTACCTCTTTGCTAACATTCTCTTCAGAGCTGCTGTGAAACCAGGAACCACGTGGAGAAGGCGCGCACACTGAAAGTGCCTGGAAGGAAAGTTGGGGCTTCTTCTCAGTGTCTCTGACATAGGGTTTCACTGTCCCGGGAAAGTGTCTGCTAACACCCTGCAGAGCGCTGTACCCAATACACAGAAACGTCTTGCGGTATCTCCCACATGGAAAGTGCCATGAGGGAAAAGTGGGGATTATGCTTAGACTTTCTCGGAACTGCTTCAAATCAACTAGATATCTTTGTGCTGTAAATCTCCCAACAGCCAAATGTAAAAGCAGCAAACATCTCGCTGTATGTCCCACATCCAAAGTGCCAAGAGAGAGCTTGCTCTCCCTGTCTTTGAGTACTGATTGCACTGTCCCGGTTACCTCTTTGCTAACATTCTCTTCAGAGCTGCAGTGAAACCAGGAACCACGTGGAGAAGGCGCGCACACTGAAAGTGCCTGGAAGGAACGTTGGGGCTTCTTCTCAGTGTCTCTGACATAGGGTTTCACTGTCCCGGGAAAGTCTCTGCTAACACCCTGCAGAGCGCTGTACCCAATACACAGAAACGTCTTGCGGTATCTCCCACATGGAAAGTGCCAGGAGGGAGAAGTAGGGATTATGCTTAGACTTTCTCGGAACTGCTTCAAATCAACTAGATATCTTTGTGCTGTAAGTCTCCCAACAGCCAAATGTAAAAGCAGCAAACATCTCGCTGTATGTCCCACATCCAAAGTGCCAAGAGAGAGCTTGCTCTCCCTGTCTTTGAGTACTGTTTGCACTGTCCCGGTTACCTCTTTGCTAACATTCTCTTCAGAGCTGCAGTGAAACCAGGAACCACGTGGAGAAGGCGCGCACACTGAAAGTGCCTGGAAGGAACGTTGGGGCTTCTTCTCAGTGTCTCTGACATAGGGTTTCACTGTCCCGGGAAAGTCTCTGCTAACACCCTGCAGAGCGCTGTACCCAATACACAGAAACGTCTTGCGGTATCTCCCACATGGAAAGTGCCAGGAGGGAAAAGTGGGGATAATGCTTAGACTTTCTCGGAACTGCTTCAAATCAACTAGATATCTTTGTGCTGTAAATCTCCCAACAGCCAAATGTAAAAGCAGCAAACATCTCGCTGTATGTCCCACATCCAAAGTGCCAAGAGAGAGCTTGCTCTCCCTGTCTTTGAGTACTGTTTGCACTGTCCCGGTTACCTCTTTGCTAACATTCTCTTCAGAGCTGCTGTGAAACCAGGAACCATGTGGAGAAGGCACGCACACTGAAAGTGCCTGGAAGGAAAGTTGGGGCTTCTTCTCAGTGTCTCTGACATAGGGTTTCACTGTCCCGGGAAAGTCTCTGCTAACACCCTGCAGAGCGCTGTACCCAATACACAGAAACGTCTTGCGGTATCTCCCACATGGAAAGTGCCAGGAGGGAAAAGTGGGGATTATGCTTAGACTTTCTCGGAACTGCTTCAAATCAACTAGATATCTTTGTGCTGTAAATCTCCCAACAGCCAAATGTAAAAGCAGCAAACATCTCGCTGTATGTCCCACATCCAAATTGCCAAGAGAGAGCTTGCTCTCCCTGTCTTTGAGTACTGTTTGCACTGTCCCGGTTACCTCTTTGCTAACATTCTCTTCAGAGCTGCAGTGAAACCAGGAACCACGTGGAGAAGGCGCGCACACTGAAAGTGCCTGGAAGGAACGTTGGGGCTTCTTCTCAGTGTCTCTGACATAGGGTTTCACTGTCCCGGGAAAGTCTCTGCTAACACCCTGCAGAGCGCTGTACCCAATACACAGAAACGTCTTGCGGTATCTCCCACATGGAAAGTGCCAGGAGGGAAAAGTGGGGATAATGCTTAGACTTTCTCGGAACTGCTTCAAATCAACTAGATATCTTTGTGCTGTAAATCTCCCAACAGCCAAATGTAAAAGCAGCAAACATCTCGCTGTATGTCCCACATCCAAAGTGCCAAGAGAGAGCTTGCTCTCCCTGTCTTTGAGTACTGTTTGCACTGTCCCGGTTACCTCTTTGCTAACATTCTCTTCAGAGCTGCTGTGAAACCAGGAACCACGTGGAGAAGGCATGCACACTGAAAGTGCCTGGAAGGAAAGTTGGGGCTTCTTCTCAGTGTCTCTGACATAGGGTTTCACTGTCCCGGGAAAGTCTCTGCTAACACCCTGCAGAGCGCTGTACCCAATACACAGAAACGTCTTGCGGTATCTCCCACATGGAAAGTGCCAGGAGGGAAAAGTGGGGATTATGCTTAGACTTTCTCGGAACTGCTTCAAATCAACTAGATATCTTTGTGCTGTAAATCTCCCAACAGCCAAATGTAAAAGCAGCAAACATCTCGCTGTATGTCCCACATCCAAATTGCCAAGAGAGAGCTTGCTCTCCCTGTCTTTGAGTACTGTTTGCACTGTCCCGGTTACCTGTTTGCTAACATTCTCTTCAGAGCTGCAGTGAAACCAGGAACCACGTGGAGAAGGCGCGCACACTGAAAGTGCCTGGAAGGAACGTTGGGGCTTCTTCTCAGTGTCTCTGACATAGGGTTTCACTGTCCCGGGAAAGTCTCTGCTAACACCCTGCAGAGCGCTGTACCCAATATACAGAAACGTCTTGCGGTATCTCCCACATGGAAAGTGCCAGGAGGGAAAAGTGGGGATTATGCTTAGACTTTCTCGGAACTGCTTCAAATCAACTAGATATCTTTGTGCTGTAAATCTCCCAACAGCCAAATGTAAAAGCAGCAAACATCTCGCTGTATGTCCCACATCCAAAGTGCCAAGAGAGAGCTTGCTCTCCCTGTCTTTGAGTACTGTTTGCACTGTCCCGGTTACCTCTTTGCTAACATTCTCTTCAGAGCTGCTGTGAAACCAGGAACCACGTGGAGAAGGCACCCACACTGAAAATGACTAGAAGGAACATTGGGGCTTCTTTTCATTGTCTCTGACATAGGGTTTCACTGTCCCGGGAAAGTCTCTGCTAACACCCTGCAGAGCGCTGTACCCAATATACAGAAACGTCTTGCGGTATCTCCCACATGGAAAGTGCCAGGAGGGAGAAGTGGGGATTATGCTTAGACTTTCTCGGAACTGCTTCAAATCAACTAGATATCTTTGTGCTGTAAATCTCCCAACAGCCAAATGTAAAAGCAGCAAACATCTCGCTGTATGTCCCACATCCAAAGTGCCAAGAGAGAGCTTGCTATCCCTGTCTTTGAGTACTGTTTGCACTGTCCCGGTTACCTCTTTGCTAACATTCTCTTCAGAGCTGCTGTGAAACCAGGAACCACGTGGAGAAGGCGCGCACACTGAAAGTGCCTGGAAGGAAAGTTGGGGCTTCTTCTCAGTGTCTCTGACATAGGGTTTCACTGTCCCGGGAAAGTCTCTGCTAACACCCTGCAGAGCGCTGTACCCAATACACAGAAACGTCTTGCGGTATCTCCCACATGGAAAGTGCCAGGAGGGAAAAGTGGGGATTATGCTTAGACTTTCTCGGAACTGCTTCAAATCAACTAGATATCTTTGTGCTGTAAATCTCCCAACAGCCAAATGTAAAAGCAGCAAACATCTCGCTGTATGTCCCACATCCAAAGTGCCAAGAGAGAGCTTGCTCTCCCTGTCTTTGAGTACTGTTTGCACTGTCCCGGTTACCTCTTTGCTAACATTCTCTTCAGAGCTGCAGTGAAACCAGGAACCACGTGGAGAAGGCGCGCACACTGAAAGTGCCTGGAAGGAACGTTGGGGCTTCTTCTCAGTGTCTCTGACATAGGGTTTCACTGTCCCGGGAAAGTCTCTGCTAACACCCTGCAGAGCGCTGTACCCAATACACAGAAACGTCTTGCGGTATCTCCCACATGGAAAGTGCCAGGAGGGAGAAGTAGGGATTATGTTTAGACTTTCTCGGAACTGCTTCAAATCAACTAGATATCTTTGTGCTGTAAATCTCCCAACAGCCAAATGTAAAAGCAGCAAACATCTCGCTGTATGTCCCACATCCAAAGTGCCAAGAGAGAGCTTGCTCTCCCTGTCTTTGAGTACTGTTTGCACTGTCCCGGTTACCTCTTTGCTAACATTCTCTTCAGAGCTGCTGTGAAACCAGGAACCACGTGGAGAAGGCACCGACACTGAAAGTGCCTGGAAGGAAAGTTGGGGCTTCTTCTCAGTGTCTCTGACATAGGGTTTCACTGTCCCGGGAAAGTCTCTGCTAACACCCTGCAGAGCGCTGTACCCAATACACAGAAACGTCTTGCGGTATCTCCCACATGGAAAGTGCCAGGAGGGAAAAGTGGGGATAATGCTTAGACTTTCTCGGAACTGCTTCAAATCAACTAGATATCTTTGTGCTGTAAATCTCCCAACAGCCAAATGTAAAAGCAGCAAACATCTCGCTGTATGTCCCACATCCAAAGTGCCAAGAGAGAGCTTGCTCTCCCTGTCTTTGAGTACTGTTTGCACTGTCCCGGTTACCTCTTTGCTAACATTCTCTTCAGAGCTGCTGTGACACCAGGAACCACGTGGAGAAGGCACGCACACTGAAAGTGCCTGGAAGGAAAGTTGGGGCTTCTTCTCAGTGTCTCTGACATAGGGTTTCACTGTCCCGGGAAAGTCTCTGCTAACACCCTGCAGAGCGCTGTACCCAATACACAGAAACATCTTGCGGTATCTCCCACATGGAAAGTGCCAGGAGGGAAAAGTGGGGATTATGCTTAGACTTTCTCGGAACTGCTTCAAATCAACTAGATATCTTTGTGCTGTAAGTCTCCCAACAGCCAAATGTAAAAGCAGCAAACATCTCGCTGTATGTCCCACATCCAAAGTGCCAAGAGAGAGCTTGCTCTCCCTGTCTTTGAGTACTGTTTGCACTGTCCCGGTTACCTCTTTGCTAACATTCTCTTCAGAGCTGCAGTGAAACCAGGAACCACGTGGAGAAGGCGCGCACACTGAAAGTGCCTGGAAGGAACGTTGGGGCTTCTTCTCAGTGTCTCTGACATAGGGTTTCACTGTCCCGGGAAAGTCTCTGCTAACACCCTGCAGAGCGCTGTACCCAATATACAGAAACGTCTTGCGGTATCTCCCACATGGAAAGTGCCAGGAGGGAAAAGTGGGGATTATGTTTAGACTTTCTCGGAACTGCTTCAAATCAACTAGATATCTTTGTGCTGTAAATCTCCCAACAGCCAAATGTAAAAGCAGCAAACATCTCGCTGTATGTCCCACATCCAAAGTGCCAAGAGAGAGCTTCCTCTCCCTGTCTTTGAGTACTGTTTGCACTGTCCCGGTTACCTCTTTGCTAACATTCTCTTCAGAGCTGCTGTGAAACCAGGAACCACGTGGAGAAGGCACCCACACTGAAAATGACTAGAAGGAACATTGGGGCTTCTTTTCATTGTCTCTGACATAGGGTTTCACTGTCCCGGGAAAATCTCTGCTAACACCCTGCAGAACGCTGTACCCAATACACAGAAACGTCTTGCGGTATCTCCCACATGGAAAGTGCCAGGAGGGAAAAGTGGGGATTATGCTTAGACTTTCTCGGAACTGCTTCAAATCAACTAGATAGCTTTGTGCTGTAAATCTCCCAACAGCCAAATGTAAAAGCAGCAAACATCTCGCTGTATGTCCCACATCCAAAGTGCCAAGAGAGAGCTTGCTCTCCCTGTCTTTGAGTACTGTTTGCACTGTCCCGGTTACCTCTTTGCTAACATTCTCTTCAGAGCTGCAGTGAAACCAGGAACCACGTGGAGAAGGCACCCACACTGAAAGTGCCTGGAAGGAACGTTGGGGCTTCTTCTCAGTGTCTCTGACATAGGGTTTCACTGTCCCGGGAAAGTCTCTGCTAACACCCTGCAGAGCGCTGTACCCAATACACAGAAACATCTTGCGGTATCTCCCACATGGAAAGTGCCAGGAGGGAAAAGTGGGGATTATGCTTAGACTTTCTCGGAACTGCTTCAAATCAACTAGATATCTTTGTGCTGTAAATCTCCCAACAGCCAAATGTAAAAGCAGCAAACATCTCGCTGTATGTCCCACATCCAAAGTGCCAAGAGAGAGCTTGCTCTCCCTGTCTTTGAGTACTGTTTGCACTGTCCCGGTTACCTCTTTGCTAACATTCTCTTCAGAGCTGCAGTGAAACCAGGAACCACGTGGAGAAGGCGCGCACACTGAAAGTGCCTGGAAGGAACGTTGGGGCTTCTTCTCAGTGTCTCTGACATAGGGTTTCACTGTCCCGGGAAAGTCTCTGCTAACACCCTGCAGAGCGCTGTACCCAATATACAGAAACGTCTTGCGGTATCTCCCACATGGAAAGTGCCAGGAGGGAAAAGTGGGGATTATGTTTAGACTTTCTCGGAACTGCTTCAAATCAACTAGATATCTTTGTGCTGTAAATCTCCCAACAGCCAAATGTAAAAGCAGCAAACATCTCGCTGTATGTCCCACATCCAAAGTGCCAAGAGAGAGCTTCCTCTCCCTGTCTTTGAGTACTGTTTGCACTGTCCCGGTTACCTCTTTGCTAACATTCTCTTCAGAGCTGCAGTGAAACCAGGAACCACGTGGAGAAGGCACCCACACTGAAAGTGCCTGGAAGGAACGTTGGGGCTTCTTCTCAGTGTCTCTGACATAGGGTTTCACTGTCCCGGGAAAGTCTCTGCTAACACCCTGCAGAGCGCTGTACCCAATACACAGAAACGTCTTGCGGTATCTCCCACATGGAAAGTGCCAGGAGGGAAAAGTGGGGATAATGCTTAGACTTTCTCGGAACTGCTTCAAATCAACTAGATATCTTTGTGCTGTAAATCTCCCAACAGCCAAATGTAAAAGCAGCAAACATCTCGCTGTATGTCCCACATCCAAAGTGCCAAGAGAGAGCTTGCTCTCCCTGTCTTTGAGTACTGTTTGCACTGTCCCGGTTACCTCTTTGCTAACATTCTCTTCAGAGCTGCTGTGAAACCAGGAACCACGTGGAGAAGGCACGCACACTGAAAGTGCCTGGAAGGAAAGTTGGGGCTTCTTCTCAGTGTCTCTGACATAGGGTTTCACTGTCCCGGGAAAGTCTCTGCTAACACCCTGCAGAGCGCTGTACCCAATACACAGAAACGTCTTGCGGTATCTCCCACATGGAAAGTGCCAGGAGGGAAAAGTGGGGATTATGCTTAGACTTTCTCGGAACTGCTTCAAATCAACTAGATATCTTTGTGCTGTAAATCTCCCAACAGCCAAATGTAAAAGCAGCAAACATCTCGCTGTATGTCCCACATCCAAATTGCCAAGAGAGAGCTTGCTCTCCCTGTCTTTGAGTACTGTTTGCACTGTCCCGGTTACCTCTTTGCTAACATTCTCTTCAGAGCTGCAGTGAAACCAGGAACCACGTGGAGAAGGCGCGCACACTGAAAGTGCCTGGAAGGAACGTTGGGGCTTCTTCTCAGTGTCTCTGACATAGGGTTCCACTGTCCCGGGAAAGTCTCTGCTAACACCCTGCAGAGCGCTGTACCCAATATACAGAAACGTCTTGCGGTATCTCCCACATGGAAAGTGCCAGGAGGGAAAAGTGGGGATTATGCTTAGACTTTCTCGGAACTGCTTCAAATCAACTAGATATCTTTGTGCTGTAAATCTCCCAACAGCCAAATGTAAAAGCAGCAAACATCTCGCTGTATGTTCCACATCCAAAGTGCCAAGAGAGAGCTTGCTCTCCCTGTCTTTGAGTACTGTTTGCACTGTCCCGGTTACCTCTTTGCTAACATTCTCTTCAGAGCTGCAGTGAAACCAGGAACCACGTGGAGAAGGCACCCACACTGAAAGTGCCTGGAAGGAACGTTGGGGCTTCTTCTCAGTGTCTCTGACATAGGGTTTCACTGTCCCGGGAAAGTCTCTGCTAACACCCTGCAGAGCGCTGTACCCAATACACAGAAACGTCTTGCGGTATCTCCCACATGGAAAGTGCCAGGAGGGAGAAGTGGGGATTATGCTTAGACTTTCTCGGAACTGCTTCAAATCAACTAGATATCTTTGTGCTGTAAATCTCCCAACAGCCAAATGTAAAAGCAGCAAACATCTCGCTGTATGTCCCACATCCAAAGTGCCAAGAGAGAGCTTGCTCTCCCTGTCTTTGAGTACTGTTTGCACTGTCCCGGTTACCTCTTTGCTAACATTCTCTTCAGAGCTGCAGTGAAACCAGGAACCACGTGGAGAAGGCACCCACACTGAAAATGACTAGAAGGAACATTGGGGCTTCTTTTCATTGTCTCTGACATAGGGTTTCACTGTCCCGGGAAAGTCTCTGCTAACACCCTGCAGAGCGCTGTACCCAATACACAGAAACGTCTTGCGGTATCTCCCACATGGAAAGTGCCAGGAGGGAGAAGTGGGGATTATGCTTAGACTTTCTCGGAACTGCTTCAAATCAACTAGATATCTTTGTGCTGTAAATCTCCCAACAGCCAAATGTAAAAGCAGCAAACATCTCGCTGTATGTCCCACATCCAAAGTGCCAAGAGAGAGCTTGCTCTCCCTGTCTTTGAGTACTGTTTGCACTGTCCCGGTTACCTCTTTGCTAACATTCTCTTCAGAGCTGCTGTGAAACCAGGAACCACGTGGAGAAGGCACCCACACTGAAAATGACTAGAAGGAACATTGGGGCTTCTTTTCATTGTCTCTGACATAGGGTTTCACTGTCCCGGGAAAGTCTCTGCTAACACCCAGCAGAGCGGTGTACCCAATATACAGAAACGTCTTGCGGTATCTCCCACATGGAAAGTGCCAGGAGGGAAAAGTGGGGATTATGCTTAGACTTTCTCGGAACTGCTTCAAATCAACTAGATATCTTTGTGCTGTAAATCTCCCAACAGCCAAATGTAAAAGCAGCAAACATCTCGCTGTATGTCCCACATCCAAAGTGCCAAGAGAGAGCTTGCTCTCCCTGTCTTTGAGTACTGTTTGCACTGTCCCGGTTACCTCTTTGCTAACATTCTCTTCAGAGCTGCTGTGAAACCAGGAACCACGTGGAGAAGGCACCCACACTGAAAATGACTAGAAGGAACATTGGGGCTTCTTTTCATTGTCTCTGACATAGGGTTTCACTGTCCCGGGAAAGTCTCTGCTAACACCCTGCAGAGCGCTGTACCCAATACACAGAAACGTCTTGCGGTATCTCCCACATGGAAAGTGCCAGGAGGGAAAAGTGGGGATTATGTTTAGACTTTCTCGGAACTGCTTCAAATCAACTAGATATCTTTGTGCTGTAAATCTCCCAACAGCCAAATGTAAAAGCAGCAAACATCTCGCTGTATGTCCCACATCCAAAGTGCCAAGAGAGAGCTTGCTCTCCCTGTCTTTGAGTACTGTTTGCACTGTCCCGGTTACCTCTTTGCTAACATTCTCTTCAGAGCTGCAGTGAAACCAGGAACCACGTGGAGAAGGCACCCACACTGAAAATGACTAGAAGGAACATTGGGGCTTCTTTTCATTGTCTCTGACATAGGGTTTCACTGTCCCGGGAAAATCTCTGCTAACACCCTGCAGAGCGCTGTACCCAATACACAGAAACATCTTGCGGTATCTCCCACATGGAAAGTGCCAGGAGGGAAAAGTGGGGATAATGCTTAGACTTTCTCGGAACTGCTTCAAATCAACTAGATATCTTTGTGCTGTAAATCTCCCAACAGCCAAATGTAAAAGCAGCAAACATCTCGCTGTATGTCCCACATCCAAAGTGCCAAGAGAGAGCTTGCTCTCCCTGTCTTTGAGTACTGTTTGCACTGTCCCGGTTACCTCTTTGCTAACATTCTCTTCAGAGCTGCTGTGAAACCAGGAACCACGTGGAGAAGGCACGCACACTGAAAGTGCCTGGAAGGAAAGTTGGGGCTTCTTCTCAGTGTCTCTGACATAGGGTTTCACTGTCCCGGGAAAGTCTCTGCTAACACCCTGCAGAGCGCTGTACCCAATACACAGAAACGTCTTGCGGTATCTCCCACATGGAAAGTGCCAGGAGGGAAAAGTGGGGATTATGCTTAGACTTTCTCGGAACTGCTTCAAATCAACTAGATATCTTTGTGCTGTAAATCTCCCAACAGCCAAATGTAAAAGCAGCAAACATCTCGCTGTATGTCCCACATCCAAATTGCCAAGAGAGAGCTTGCTCTCCCTGTCTTTGAGTACTGTTTGCACTGTCCCGGTTACCTCTTTGCTAACATTCTCTTCAGAGCTGCAGTGAAACCAGGAACCACGTGGAGAAGGCGCGCACACTGAAAGTGCCTGGAAGGAACGTTGGGGCTTCTTCTCAGTGTCTCTGACATAGGGTTCCACTGTCCCGGGAAAGTCTCTGCTAACACCCTGCAGAGCGCTGTACCCAATACACAGAAACGTCTTGCGGTATCTCCCACATGGAAAGTGCCAGGAGGGAAAAGTGGGGATTATGCTTAGACTTTCTCGGAACTGCTTCAAATCAACTAGATATCTTTGTGCTGTAAATCTCCCAACAGCCAAATGTAAAAGCAGCAAACATCTCGCTGTATGTTCCACATCCAAAGTGCCAAGAGAGAGCTTGCTCTCCCTGTCTTTGAGTACTGTTTGCACTGTCCCGGTTACCTCTTTGCTAACATTCTCTTCAGAGCTGCAGTGAAACCAGGAACCACGTGGAGAAGGCACCCACACTGAAAGTGCCTGGAAGGAACGTTGGGGCTTCTTCTCAGTGTCTCTGACATAGGGTTTCACTGTCCCGGGAAAGTCTCTGCTAACACCCTGCAGAGCGCTGTACCCAATACACAGAAACGTCTTGCGGTATCTCCCACATGGAAAGTGCCAGGAGGGAGAAGTGGGGATTATGCTTAGACTTTCTCGGAACTGCTTCAAATCAACTAGATATCTTTGTGCTGTAAATCTCCCAACAGCCAAATGTAAAAGCAGCAAACATCTCGCTGTATGTCCCACATCCAAAGTGCCAAGAGAGAGCTTGCTCTCCCTGTCTTTGAGTACTGTTTGCACTGTCCCGGTTACCTCTTTGCTAACATTCTCTTCAGAGCTGCAGTGAAACCAGGAACCACGTGGAGAAGGCACCCACACTGAAAATGACTAGAAGGAACATTGGGGCTTCTTTTCATTGTCTCTGACATAGGGTTTCACTGTCCCGGGAAAGTCTCTGCTAACACCCTGCAGAGCGCTGTACCCAATACACAGAAACGTCTTGCGGTATCTCCCACATGGAAAGTGCCAGGAGGGAGAAGTGGGGATTATGCTTAGACTTTCTCGGAACTGCTTCAAATCAACTAGATATCTTTGTGCTGTAAATCTCCCAACAGCCAAATGTAAAAGCAGCAAACATCTCGCTGTATGTCCCACATCCAAAGTGCCAAGAGAGAGCTTGCTCTCCCTGTCTTTGAGTACTGTTTGCACTGTCCCGGTTACCTCTTTGCTAACATTCTCTTCAGAGCTGCTGTGAAACCAGGAACCACGTGGAGAAGGCACCCACACTGAAAATGACTAGAAGGAACATTGGGGCTTCTTTTCATTGTCTCTGACATAGGGTTTCACTGTCCCGGGAAAGTCTCTGCTAACACCCAGCAGAGCGGTGTACCCAATATACAGAAACGTCTTGCGGTATCTCCCACCTGGAAAGTGCCAGGAGGGAGAAGTGGGGATTATGCTTAGACTTTCTCGGAGCTGCTTCAAATCAACTAGATATCTTTGTGCTGTAAATCTCCCAACAGCCAAATGTAAAAGCAGCAAACATCTCGCTGTATGTCCCACATCCAAAGTGCCAAGAGAGAGCTTGCTATCCCTGTCTTTGAGTACTGTTTGCACTGTCCCGGTTACCTCTTTGCTAACATTCTCTTCAGAGCTGCAGTGAAACCAGGAACCACGTGGAGAAGGCACCCACACTGAAAATGACTAGAAGGAACATTGGGGCTTCTTTTCATTGTCTCTGACATAGGGTTTCACTGTCCCGGGAAAGTCTCTGCTAACACCCTGCAGAGCGCTGTACCCAATACACAGAAACGTCTTGCGGTATCTCCCACATGGAAAGTGCCAGGAGGGAAAAGTGGGGATTATGCTTAGACTTTCTCGGAACTGCTTCAAATCAACTAGATATCTTTGTGCTGTAAATCTCCCAACAGCCAAATGTAAAAGCAGCAAACATCTCGCTGTATGTCCCACATCCAAAGTGCCAAGAGAGAGCTTGCTCTCCCTGTCTTTGAGTACTGTTTGCACTGTCCCGGTTACCTCTTTGCTAACATTCTCTTCAGAGCTGCAGTGAAACCAGGAACCACGTGGAGAAGGCACCCACACTGAAAATGACTAGAAGGAACATTGGGGCTTCTTTTCATTGTCTCTGACATAGGGTTTCACTGTCCCGGGAAAGTCTCTGCTAACACCCTGCAGAGCGCTGTACCCAATACACAGAAACGTCTTGCGGTATCTCCCACATGGAAAGTGCCAGGAGGGAAAAGTGGGGATTATGCTTAGACTTTCTCGGAACTGCTTCAAATCAACTAGATATCTTTGTGCTGTAAATCTCCCAACAGCCAAATGTAAAAGCAGCAAACATCTCGCTGTATGTCCCACATCCAAAGTGCCAAGAGAGAGCTTGCTCTCCCTGTCTTTGAGTACTGTTTGCACTGTCCCGGTTACCTCTTTGCTAACATTCTCTTCAGAGCTGCAGTGAAACCAGGAACCACGTGGAGAAGGCACCCACACTGAAAATGACTAGAAGGAACATTGGGGCTTCTTTTCATTGTCTCTGACATAGGGTTTCACTGTCCCGGGAAAATCTCTGCTAACACCCTGCAGAGCGCTGTACCCAATACACAGAAACATCTTGCGGTATCTCCCACATGGAAAGTGCCAGGAGGGAAAAGTGGGGATTATGCTTAGACTTTCTCGGAACTGCTTCAAATCAACTAGATATCTTTGTGCTGTAAATCTCCCAACAGCCAAATGTAAAAGCAGCAAACATCTCGCTGTATGTCCCACATCCAAAGTGCCAAGAGAGAGCTTGCTCTCCCTGTCTTTGAGTACTGTTTGCACTGTCCCGGTTACCTCTTTGCTAACATTCTCTTCAGAGCTGCTGTGAAACCAGGAACCACGTGGAGAAGGCACCCACACTGAAAATGACTAGAAGGAACATTGGGGCTTCTTTTCATTGTCTCTGACATAGGGTTTCACTGTCCCGGGAAAGTCTCTGCTAACACCCTGCAGAGCGGTGTACCCAATATACAGAAACGTCTTGCGGTATCTCCCACCTGGAAAGTGCCAGGAGGGAGAAGTGGGGATTATGCTTAGACTTTCTCGGAACTGCTTCAAATCAACTAGATATCTTTGTGCTGTAAATCTCCCAACAGCCAAATGTAAAAGCAGCAAACATCTCGCTGTATGTCCCACATCCAAAGTGCCAAGAGAGAGCTTGCTATCCCTGTCTTTGAGTACTGTTTGCACTGTCCCGGTTACCTCTTTGCTAACATTCTCTTCAGAGCTGCAGTGAAACCAGGAACCACGTGGAGAAGGCACCCACACTGAAAATGACTAGAAGGAACATTGGGGCTTCTTTTCATTGTCTCTGACATGGGGTTTCACTGTCCCGGGAAAGTCTCTGCTAACACCCTGCAGAGCGCTGTACCCAATACACAGAAACGTCTTGCGGTATCTCCCACATGGAAAGTGCCAGGAGGGAAAAGTGGGGATTATGCTTAGACTTTCTCGGAACTGCTTCAAATCAACTAGATATCTTTGTGCTGTAAATCTCCCAACAGCCAAATGTAAAAGCAGCAAACATCTCGCTGTATGTCCCACATCCAAAGTGCCAAGAGAGAGCTTGCTCTCCCTGTCTTTGAGTACTGTTTGCACTGTCCCGGTTACCTCTTTGCTAACATTCTCTTCAGAGCTGCAGTGAAACCAGGAACCACGTGGAGAAGGCACCCACACTGAAAATGACTAGAAGGAACATTGGGGCTTCTTTTCATTGTCTCTGACATAGGGTTTCACTGTCCCGGGAAAGTCTCTGCTAACACCCTGCAGAGCGCTGTACCCAATACACAGAAACGTCTTGCGGTATCTCCCACATGGAAAGTGCCAGGAGGGAAAAGTGGGGATTATGCTTAGACTTTCTCGGAACTGCTTCAAATCAACTAGATATCTTTGTGCTGTAAATCTCCCAACAGCCAAATGTAAAAGCAGCAAACATCTCGCTGTATGTCCCACATCCAAAGTGCCAAGAGAGAGCTTGCTCTCCCTGTCTTTGAGTACTGTTTGCACTGTCCCGGTTACCTCTTTGCTAACATTCTCTTCAGAGCTGCTGTGAAACCAGGAACCACGTGGAGAAGGCACCCACACTGAAAATGACTAGAAGGAACATTGGGGCTTCTTTTCATTGTCTCTGACATAGGGTTTCACTGTCCCGGGAAAGTCTCTGCTAACACCCTGCAGAGCGCTGTACCCAATACACAGAAACGTCTTGCGGTATCTCCCACATGGAAAGTGCCAGGAGGGAAAAGTGGGGATTATGTTTAGACTTTCTCGGAACTGCTTCAAATCAACTAGATATCTTTGTGCTGTAAATCTCCCAACAGCCAAATGTAAAAGCAGCAAACATCTCGCTGTATGTCCCACATCCAAAGTGCCAAGAGAGAGCTTGCTCTCCCTGTCTTTGAGTACTGTTTGCACTGTCCCGGTTACCTCTTTGCTAACATTCTCTTCAGAGCTGCAGTGAAACCAGGAACCACGTGGAGAAGGCACCCACACTGAAAATGACTAGAAGGAACATTGGGGCTTCTTTTCATTGTCTCTGACATAGGGTTTCACTGTCCCGGGAAAATCTCTGCTAACACCCTGCAGAGCGCTGTACCCAATACACAGAAACATCTTGCGGTATCTCCCACATGGAAAGTGCCAGGAGGGAAAAGTGGGGATTATGCTTAGACTTTCTCGGAACTGCTTCAAATCAACTAGATATCTTTGTGCTGTAAATCTCCCAACAGCCAAATGTAAAAGCAGCAAACATCTCGCTGTATGTCCCACATCCAAAGTGCCAAGAGAGAGCTTGCTCTCCCTGTCTTTGAGTACTGTTTGCACTGTCCCGGTTACCTCTTTGCTAACATTCTCTTCAGAGCCGTAGTGAAACCAGGAACCACGTGGAGAAGGCACGCACACTGAAAATGCCTGGAGGGAACGTTGGGGCTTCTTCTCAGTGTCTCTGACATAGGGTTTCACTGTCCCGGGAAAGTCTCTGCTAACACCCTGCAGAGCGCTGTACCCAATACACAGAAACGTCTTGCGGTATCTCCCACATGGAAAGTGCCAGGAGGGAGAAGTAGGGATTATGCTTAGACTTTCTCGGAACTGCTTCAAATCAACTAGATATCTTTGTGCTGTAAATCTCCCAACAGCCAAATGTAAAAGCAGCAAACATCTCGCTGTATGTCCCACATCCAAAGTGCCAAGAGAGAGCTTGCTCTCCCTGTCTTTGAGTACTGTTTGCACTGTCCCGGTTACCTCTTTGCTAACATTCTCTTCAGAGCTGCTGTGAAACCAGGAACCACGTGGAGAAGGCACCCACACTGAAAATGACTAGAAGGAACATTGGGGCTTCTTTTCATTGTCTCTGACATAGGGTTTCACTGTCCCAGGAAAGTCTCTGCTAACACCCTGCAGAGCGGTGTACCCAATACACAGAAACGTCTTGCGGTATCTCCCACATGGAAAGTGCCAGGAGGGAAAAGTGGGGATTATGCTTAGACTTTCTCGGAACTGCTTCAAATCAACTAGATATCTTTGTGCTGTAAATCTCCCAACAGCCAAATGTAAAAGCAGCAAACATCTCGCTGTATGTCCCACATCCAAAGTGCCAAGAGAGAGCTTGCTCTCCCTGTCTTTGAGTACTGTTTGCACTGTCCCGGTTACCTCTTTGCTAACATTCTCTTCAGAGCTGCAGTGAAACCAGGAACCACGTGGAGAAGGCACCCACACTGAAAATGACTAGAAGGAACATTGGGGCTTCTTTTCATTGTCTCTGACATAGGGTTTCACTGTCCCGGGAAAGTCTCTGCTAACACCCTGCAGAGCGCTGTACCCAATACACAGAAACGTCTTGCAGTATCTCCCACATGGGAAGTGCCAGGAGGGAAAAGTGGGGATTATGCTTAGACTTTCTCAGAACTGCTTCAAATCAACTAGATATCTTTGTGCTGTAAATCTCCCAACAGCCAAATGTAAAAGCAGCAAACATCTCGCTGTATGTCCCACATCCAAAGTGCCAAGAGAGAGCTTGCTCTCCCTGTCTTTGAGTACTGTTTGCACTGTCCCGGTTACCTCTTTGCTAACATTCTCTTCAGAGCCGTAGTGAAACCAGGAACCACGTGGAGAAGGCACGCACACTGAAAATGCCTGGAGGGAACGTTGGGGCTTCTTCTCAGTGTCTCTGACATAGGGTTTCACTGTCCCGGGAAAGTCTCTGCTAACACCCTGCAGAGCGCTGCACCCAATACACAGAAACGTCTTGCGGTATCTCCCACATGGAAAGTGCCAGGATGGAGAAGTAGGGATTATGCTTAGACTTTCTCGGAACTGCTTCAAATCAACTAGATATCTTTGTGCTGTAAATCTCCCAACAGCAAAATGTAAAAGCAGCAAACATCTCGCTGTATGTCCCACATCCAAAGTGCCAAGAGAGAGCTTGCTCTCCCTGTCTTTGAGTACTGTTTGCACTGTCCCGGTTACCTCTTTGCTAACATTCTCTTCAGAGCTGCTGTGAAACCAGGAACCACGTGGAGAAGGCACCCACACTGAAAATGACTAGAAGGAACATTGGGGCTTCTTCTCAGTGTCTCTGACATAGGGTTTCACTGTCCCGGGAAAGTATCTGCTAACACCCTGCAGAGCGCTGTACCCAATACACAGAAACGTCTTGCGGTATCTCCCACATGGAAAGTGCCAGGAGGGAAAAGTGGGGATTATGCTTAGACTTTCTCGGAACTGCTTCAAATCAACTAGATATCTTTGTGCTGTAAATCTCCCAACAGCCAAATGTAAAAGCAGCAAACATCTCGCTGTATGTCCCACATCCAAAGTGCCAAGAGAGAGCTTGCTCTCCCTGTCTTTGAGTACTGTTTGCACTGTCCCGGTTACCTCTTTGCTAACATTCTCTTCAGAGCTGCAGTGAAACCAGGAACCACGTGGAGAAGGCACCCACACTGAAAATGACTAGAAGGAACATTGGGGCTTCTTTTCATTGTCTCTGACATAGGGTTTCACTGTCCCGGGAAAATCTCTGCTAACACCCTGCAGAGCGCTGTACCCAATACACAGAAACGTCTTGCAGTATCTCCCACATGGGAAGTGCCAGGAGGGAAAAGTGGGGATTATGCTTAGACTTTCTCAGAACTGCTTCAAATCAACTAGATATCTTTGTGCTGTAAATCTCCCAACAGCCAAATGTAAAAGCAGCAAACATCTCGCTGTATGTCCCACATCCAAAGTGCCAAGAGAGAGCTTGCTCTCCCTGTCTTTGAGTACTGTTTGCACTGTCCCGGTTACCTCTTTGCTAACATTCTCTTCAGAGCTGCTGTGAAACCAGGAACCACGTGGAGAAGGCACCCACACTGAAAATGACTAGAAGGAACATTGGGGCTTCTTTTCATTGTCTCTGACATAGGGTTTCACTGTCCCGGGAAAGTCTCTGCTAACACCCTGCAGAGCGCTGTACCCAATACACAGAAACGTCTTGCGGTATCTCCCACATGGAAAGTGCCAGGAGGGAAAAGTGGGGATTATGTTTAGACTTTCTCGGAACTGCTTCAAATCAACTAGATATCTTTGTGCTGTAAATCTCCCAACAGCCAAATGTAAAAGCAGCAAACATCTCGCTGTATGTCCCACATCCAAAGTGCCAAGAGAGAGCTTGCTCTCCCTGTCTTTGAGTACTGTTTGCACTGTCCCGGTTACCTCTTTGCTAACATTCTCTTCAGAGCTGCAGTGAAACCAGGAACCACGTGGAGAAGGCGCGCACACTGAAAGTGCCTGGAAGGAACGTTGGGGCTTCTTCTCAGTGTCTCTGACATAGGGTTCCACTGTCCCGGGAAAGTCTCTGCTAACACCCTGCAGAGCGCTGTACCCAATATACAGAAACGTCTTGCGGTATCTCCCACATGGAAAGTGCCAGGAGGGAAAAGTGGGGATTATGCTTAGACTTTCTCGGAACTGCTTCAAATCAACTAGATATCTTTGTGCTGTAAATCTCCCAACAGCCAAATGTAAAAGCAGCAAACATCTCGCTGTATGTTCCACATCCAAAGTGCCAAGAGAGAGCTTGCTCTCCCTGTCTTTGAGTACTGTTTGCACTGTCCCGGTTACCTCTTTGCTAACATTCTCTTCAGAGCTGCAGTGAAACCAGGAACCACGTGGAGAAGGCACCCACACTGAAAGTGCCTGGAAGGAACGTTGGGGCTTCTTCTCAGTGTCTCTGACATAGGGTTTCACTGTCCCGGGAAAGTCTCTGCTAACACCCTGCAGAGCGCTGTACCCAATACACAGAAACGTCTTGCGGTATCTCCCACATGGAAAGTGCCAGGAGGGAGAAGTGGGGATTATGCTTAGACTTTCTCGGAACTGCTTCAAATCAACTAGATATCTTTGTGCTGTAAATCTCCCAACAGCCAAATGTAAAAGCAGCAAACATCTCGCTGTATGTCCCACATCCAAAGTGCCAAGAGAGAGCTTGCTCTCCCTGTCTTTGAGTACTGTTTGCACTGTCCCGGTTACCTCTTTGCTAACATTCTCTTCAGAGCTGCAGTGAAACCAGGAACCACGTGGAGAAGGCACCCACACTGAAAATGACTAGAAGGAACATTGGGGCTTCTTTTCATTGTCTCTGACATAGGGTTTCACTGTCCCGGGAAAGTCTCTGCTAACACCCTGCAGAGCGCTGTACCCAATACACAGAAACGTCTTGCGGTATCTCCCACATGGAAAGTGCCAGGAGGGAGAAGTGGGGATTATGCTTAGACTTTCTCGGAACTGCTTCAAATCAACTAGATATCTTTGTGCTGTAAATCTCCCAACAGCCAAATGTAAAAGCAGCAAACATCTCGCTGTATGTCCCACATCCAAAGTGCCAAGAGAGAGCTTGCTCTCCCTGTCTTTGAGTACTGTTTGCACTGTCCCGGTTACCTCTTTGCTAACATTCTCTTCAGAGCTGCTGTGAAACCAGGAACCACGTGGAGAAGGCACCCACACTGAAAATGACTAGAAGGAACATTGGGGCTTCTTTTCATTGTCTCTGACATAGGGTTTCACTGTCCCGGGAAAGTCTCTGCTAACACCCAGCAGAGCGGTGTACCCAATATACAGAAACGTCTTGCGGTATCTCCCACCTGGAAAGTGCCAGGAGGGAGAAGTGGGGATTATGCTTAGACTTTCTCGGAGCTGCTTCAAATCAACTAGATATCTTTGTGCTGTAAATCTCCCAACAGCCAAATGTAAAAGCAGCAAACATCTCGCTGTATGTCCCACATCCAAAGTGCCAAGAGAGAGCTTGCTATCCCTGTCTTTGAGTACTGTTTGCACTGTCCCGGTTACCTCTTTGCTAACATTCTCTTCAGAGCTGCAGTGAAACCAGGAACCACGTGGAGAAGGCACCCACACTGAAAATGACTAGAAGGAACATTGGGGCTTCTTTTCATTGTCTCTGACATAGGGTTTCACTGTCCCGGGAAAGTCTCTGCTAACACCCTGCAGAGCGCTGTACCCAATACACAGAAACGTCTTGCGGTATCTCCCACATGGAAAGTGCCAGGAGGGAAAAGTGGGGATTATGCTTAGACTTTCTCGGAACTGCTTCAAATCAACTAGATATCTTTGTGCTGTAAATCTCCCAACAGCCAAATGTAAAAGCAGCAAACATCTCGCTGTATGTCCCACATCCAAATTGCCAAGAGAGAGCTTGCTCTCCCTGTCTTTGAGTACTGTTTGCACTGTCCCGGTTACCTCTTTGCTAACATTCTCTTCAGAGCTGCAGTGAAACCAGGAACCACGTGGAGAAGGCACCCACACTGAAAATGACTAGAAGGAACATTGGGGCTTCTTTTCATTGTCTCTGACATAGGGTTTCACTGTCCCGGGAAAGTCTCTGCTAACACCCTGCAGAGCGCTGTACCCAATACACAGAAACGTCTTGCGGTATCTCCCACATGGAAAGTGCCAGGAGGGAAAAGTGGGGATTATGCTTAGACTTTCTCGGAACTGCTTCAAATCAACTAGATATCTTTGTGCTGTAAATCTCCCAACAGCCAAATGTAAAAGCAGCAAACATCTCGCTGTATGTCCCACATCCAAAGTGCCAAGAGAGAGCTTGCTCTCCCTGTCTTTGAGTACTGTTTGCACTGTCCCGGTTACCTCTTTGCTAACATTCTCTTCAGAGCTGCTGTGAAACCAGGAACCACGTGGAGAAGGCACCCACACTGAAAATGACTAGAAGGAACATTGGGGCTTCTTTTCATTGTCTCTGACATAGGGTTTCACTGTCCCGGGAAAGTCTCTGCTAACACCCTGCAGAGCGCTGTACCCAATACACAGAAACGTCTTGCGGTATCTCCCACATGGAAAGTGCCAGGAGGGAAAAGTGGGGATTATGTTTAGACTTTCTCGGAACTGCTTCAAATCAACTAGATATCTTTGTGCTGTAAATCTCCCAACAGCCAAATGTAAAAGCAGCAAACATCTCGCTGTATGTCCCACATCCAAAGTGCCAAGAGAGAGCTTGCTCTCCCTGTCTTTGAGTACTGTTTGCACTGTCCCGGTTACCTCTTTGCTAACATTCTCTTCAGAGCTGCAGTGAAACCAGGAACCACGTGGAGAAGGCACCCACACTGAAAATGACTAGAAGGAACATTGGGGCTTCTTTTCATTGTCTCTGACATAGGGTTTCACTGTCCCGGGAAAGTCTCTGCTAACACCCTGCAGAGCGCTGTACCCAATACACAGAAACGTCTTGCGGTATCTCCCACATGGAAAGTGCCAGGAGGGAAAAGTGGGGATTATGCTTAGACTTTCTCGGAACTGCTTCAAATCAACTAGATATCTTTGTGCTGTAAATCTCCCAACAGCCAAATGTAAAAGCAGCAAACATCTCGCTGTATGTCCCACATCCAAAGTGCCAAGAGAGAGCTTGCTCTCCCTGTCTTTGAGTACTGTTTGCACTGTCCCGGTTACCTCTTTGCTAACATTCTCTTCAGAGCTGCAGTGAAACCAGGAACCACGTGGAGAAGGCACCCACACTGAAAATGACTAGAAGGAACATTGGGGCTTCTTTTCATTGTCTCTGACATAGGGTTTCACTGTCCCGGGAAAGTCTCTGCTAACACCCTGCAGAGCGCTGTACCCAATACACAGAAACGTCTTGCGGTATCTCCCACATGGAAAGTGCCAGGAGGGAAAAGTGGGGATTATGCTTAGACTTTCTCGGAACTGCTTCAAATCAACTAGATATCTTTGTGCTGTAAATCTCCCAACAGCCAAATGTAAAAGCAGCAAACATCTCGCTGTATGTCCCACATCCAAAGTGCCAAGAGAGAGCTTGCTCTCCCTGTCTTTGAGTACTGTTTGCACTGTCCCGGTTACCTCTTTGCTAACATTCTCTTCAGAGCTGCTGTGAAACCAGGAACCACGTGGAGAAGGCACCCACACTGAAAATGACTAGAAGGAACATTGGGGCTTCTTTTCATTGTCTCTGACATAGGGTTTCACTGTCCCGGGAAAGTCTCTGCTAACACCCTGCAGAGCGCTGTACCCAATACACAGAAACGTCTTGCGGTATCTCCCACATGGAAAGTGCCAGGAGGGAAAAGTGGGGATTATGTTTAGACTTTCTCGGAACTGCTTCAAATCAACTAGATATCTTTGTGCTGTAAATCTCCCAACAGCCAAATGTAAAAGCAGCAAACATCTCGCTGTATGTCCCACATCCAAAGTGCCAAGAGAGAGCTTGCTCTCCCTGTCTTTGAGTACTGTTTGCACTGTCCCGGTTACCTCTTTGCTAACATTCTCTTCAGAGCTGCAGTGAAACCAGGAACCACGTGGAGAAGGCACCCACACTGAAAATGACTAGAAGGAACATTGGGGCTTCTTTTCATTGTCTCTGACATAGGGTTTCACTGTCCCGGGAAAATCTCTGCTAACACCCTGCAGAGCGCTGTACCCAATACACAGAAACATCTTGCGGTATCTCCCACATGGAAAGTGCCAGGAGGGAAAAGTGGGGATTATGCTTAGACTTTCTCGGAACTGCTTCAAATCAACTAGATATCTTTGTGCTGTAAATCTCCCAACAGCCAAATGTAAAAGCAGCAAACATCTCGCTGTATGTCCCACATCCAAAGTGCCAAGAGAGAGCTTGCTCTCCCTGTCTTTGAGTACTGTTTGCACTGTCCCGGTTACCTCTTTGCTAACATTCTCTTCAGAGCCGTAGTGAAACCAGGAACCACGTGGAGAAGGCACGCACACTGAAAATGCCTGGAGGGAACGTTGGGGCTTCTTCTCAGTGTCTCTGACATAGGGTTTCACTGTCCCGGGAAAGTCTCTGCTAACACCCTGCAGAGCGCTGTACCCAATACACAGAAACGTCTTGCGGTATCTCCCACATGGAAAGTGCCAGGAGGGAGAAGTAGGGATTATGCTTAGACTTTCTCGGAACTGCTTCAAATCAACTAGATATCTTTGTGCTGTAAATCTCCCAACAGCCAAATGTAAAAGCAGCAAACATCTCGCTGTATGTCCCACATCCAAAGTGCCAAGAGAGAGCTTGCTCTCCCTGTCTTTGAGTACTGTTTGCACTGTCCCGGTTACCTCTTTGCTAACATTCTCTTCAGAGCTGCTGTGAAACCAGGAACCACGTGGAGAAGGCACCCACACTGAAAATGACTAGAAGGAACATTGGGGCTTCTTTTCATTGTCTCTGACATAGGGTTTCACTGTCCCAGGAAAGTATCTGCTAACACCCTGCAGAGCGGTGTACCCAATACACAGAAACGTCTTGCGGTATCTCCCACATGGAAAGTGCCAGGAGGGAAAAGTGGGGATTATGCTTAGACTTTCTCGGAACTGCTTCAAATCAACTAGATATCTTTGTGCTGTAAATCTCCCAACAGCCAAATGTAAAAGCAGCAAACATCTCGCTGTATGTCCCACATCCAAAGTGCCAAGAGAGAGCTTGCTCTCCCTGTCTTTGAGTACTGTTTGCACTGTCCCGGTTACCTCTTTGCTAACATTCTCTTCAGAGCTGCAGTGAAACCAGGAACCACGTGGAGAAGGCACCCACACTGAAAATGACTAGAAGGAACATTGGGGCTTCTTTTCATTGTCTCTGACATAGGGTTTCACTGTCCCGGGAAAGTCTCTGCTAACACCCTGCAGAGCGCTGTACCCAATACACAGAAACGTCTTGCAGTATCTCCCACATGGGAAGTGCCAGGAGGGAAAAGTGGGGATTATGCTTAGACTTTCTCAGAACTGCTTCAAATCAACTAGATATCTTTGTGCTGTAAATCTCCCAACAGCCAAATGTAAAAGCAGCAAACATCTCGCTGTATGTCCCACATCCAAAGTGCCAAGAGAGAGCTTGCTCTCCCTGTCTTTGAGTACTGTTTGCACTGTCCCGGTTACCTCTTTGCTAACATTCTCTTCAGAGCCGTAGTGAAACCAGGAACCACGTGGAGAAGGCACGCACACTGAAAATGCCTGGAGGGAACGTTGGGGCTTCTTCTCAGTGTCTCTGACATAGGGTTTCACTGTCCCGGGAAAGTCTCTGCTAACACCCTGCAGAGCGCTGCACCCAATACACAGAAACGTCTTGCGGTATCTCCCACATGGAAAGTGCCAGGAGGGAAAAGTGGGGATTATGCTTAGACTTTCTCGGAACTGCTTCAAATCAACTAGATATCTTTGTGCTGTAAATCTCCCAACAGCCAAATGTAAAAGCAGCAAACATCTCGCTGTATGTCCCACATCCAAAGTGCCAAGAGAGAGCTTGCTCTCCCTGTCTTTGAGTACTGTTTGCACTGTCCCGGTTACCTCTTTGCTAACATTCTCTTCAGAGCTGCAGTGAAACCAGGAACCACGTGGAGAAGGCACCCACACTGAAAATGACTAGAAGGAACATTGGGGCTTCTTTTCATTGTCTCTGACATAGGGTTTCACTGTCCCGGGAAAATCTCTGCTAACACCCTGCAGAGCGCTGTACCCAATACACAGAAACGTCTTGCAGTATCTCCCACATGGGAAGTGCCAGGAGGGAAAAGTGGGGATTATGCTTAGACTTTCTCAGAACTGCTTCAAATCAACTAGATATCTTTGTGCTGTAAATCTCCCAACAGCCAAATGTAAAAGCAGCAAACATCTCGCTGTATGTCCCACATCCAAAGTGCCAAGAGAGAGCTTGCTCTCCCTGTCTTTGAGTACTGTTTGCACTGTCCCGGTTACCTCTTTGTTAACATTCTCTTCAGAGCTGCTGTGAAACCAGGAACCACGTGGAGAAGGCACCCACACTGAAAATGACTAGAAGGAACATTGGGGCTTCTTTTCATTGTCTCTGACATAGGGTTTCACTGTCCCGGGAAAGTCTCTGCTAACACCCTGCAGAGCGCTGTACCCAATACACAGAAACGTCTTGCGGTATCTCCCACATGGAAAGTGCCAGGAGGGAAAAGTGGGGATTATGTTTAGACTTTCTCGGAACTGCTTCAAATCAACTAGATATCTTTGTGCTGTAAATCTCCCAACAGCCAAATGTAAAAGCAGCAAACATCTCGCTGTATGTCCCACATCCAAAGTGCCAAGAGAGAGCTTGCTCTCCCTGTCTTTGAGTACTGTTTGCACTGTCCCGGTTACCTCTTTGCTAACATTCTCTTCAGAGCTGCAGTGAAACCAGGAACCACGTGGAGAAGGCACCCACACTGAAAATGACTAGAAGGAACATTGGGGCTTCTTTTCATTGTCTCTGACATAGGGTTTCACTGTCCCGGGAAAATCTCTGCTAACACCCTGCAGAGCGCTGTACCCAATACACAGAAACGTCTTGCAGTATCTCCCACATGGGAAGTGCCAGGAGGGAAAAGTGGGGATTATGCTTAGACTTTCTCAGAACTGCTTCAAATCAACTAGATATCTTTGTGCTGTAAATCTCCCAACAGCCAAATGTAAAAGCAGCAAACATCTCGCTGTATGTCCCACATCCAAAGTGCCAAGAGAGAGCTTGCTCTCCCTGTCTTTGAGTACTGTTTGCACTGTCCCGGTTACCTCTTTGCTAACATTCTCTTCAGAGCTGCTGTGAAACCAGGAACCACGTGGAGAAGGCACCCACACTGAAAATGACTAGAAGGAACATTGGGGCTTCTTCTCAGTGTCTCTGACACAGGGTTTCACTGTCCCGGGAAAGTATCTGCTAACACCCTGCAGAGCGCTGTACCCAATACACAGAAACGTCTTGCGGTATCTCCCACATGGAAAGTGCCAGGAGGGAAAAGTGGGGATTATGCTTAGACTTTCTCGGAACTGCTTCAAATCAACTAGATATCTTTGTGCTGTAAATCTCCCAACAGCCAAATGTAAAAGCAGCAAACATCTCGCTGTATGTCCCACATCCAAAGTGCCAAGAGAGAGCTTGCTCTCCCTGTCTTTGAGTACTGTTTGCACTGTCCCGGTTACCTCTTTGCTAACATTCTCTTCAGAGCTGCAGTGAAACCAGGAACCACGTGGAGAAGGCACCCACACTGAAAATGACTAGAAGGAACATTGGGGCTTCTTTTCATTGTCTCTGACATAGGGTTTCACTGTCCCGGGAAAATCTCTGCTAACACCCTGCAGAGCGCTGTACCAAATACACAGAAACGTCTTGCAGTATCTCCCACATGGGAAGTGCCAGGAGGGAAAAGTGGGGATTATGCTTAGACTTTCTCAGAACTGCTTCAAATCAACTAGATATCTTTGTGCTGTAAATCTCCCAACAGCCAAATGTAAAAGCAGCAAACATCTCGCTGTATGTCCCACATCCAAAGTGCCAAGAGAGAGCTTGCTCTCCCTGTCTTTGAGTACTGTTTGCACTGTCCCGGTTACCTCTTTGCTAACATTCTCTTCAGAGCCGTAGTGACACCAGGAACCACGTGGAGAAGGCACGCACACTGAAAATGCCTGGAGGGAACGTTGGGGCTTCTTCTCCGTGTCTCTGACATAGGGTTTCACTGTCCCGGGAAAGTCTCTGCTAACACCCTGCAGAGCGCTGTACCCAATACACAGAAACGTCTTGCGGTATCTCCCACATGGAAAGTGCCAGGAGGGAGAAGTAGGGATTATGCTTAGACTTTCTCGGAACTGCTTCAAATCAACTAGATATCTTTGTGCTGTAAATCTCCCAACAGCCAAATGTAAAAGCAGCAAACATCTCGCTGTATGTCCCACATCCAAAGTGCCAAGAGAGAGCTTGCTCTCCCTGTCTTTGAGTACTGTTTGCACTGTCCCGGTTACCTCTTTGCTAACATTCTCTTCAGAGCTGCTGTGAAACCAGGAACCACGTGGAGAAGGCACCCACACTGAAAGTGCCTGGAAGGAACGTTGGGGCTTCTTCTCAGTGTCTCTGACAGGGTTTCACTGTCCCGGGAAAGTCTCTGCTAACACCCTGCAGAGCACTGTACCCAATACACAGAAACGTCTTGCGGTATCTCCCACATGGAAAGTGCCAGGAGGGAGAAGTAGGGATTATGCTTAGACTTTCTCGGAACTGCTTCAAATCAACTAGATATCTTTGTGCTGTAAATCTCCCAACAGCCAAATGTAAAAGCAGCAAACATCTCGCTGTATGTCCCACATCCAAAGTGCCAAGAGAGAGCTTGCTCTCCCTGTCTTTGAGTACTGTTTGCACTGTCCCGGTTAACTCTTTGCTAACATTCTCTTCAGAGCTGCTGTGAAACCAGGAACCACGTGGAGAAGGCACCCACACTGAAAATGACTAGAAGGAACATTGGGGCTTCTTTTCATTGTCTCTGACATAGGGTTTCACTGTCCCGGGAAAGTCTCTGCTAACACCCTGCAGAGCGCTGTACCCAATACACAGAAACGTCTTGCGGTATCTCCCACATGGAAAGTGCCAGGAGGGAGAAGTAGGGATTATGCTTAGACTTTCTCGGAACTGCTTCAAATCAACTAGATATCTTTGTGCTGTAAATCTCCCAACAGCCAAATGTAAAAGCAGCAAACATCTCGCTGTATGTCCCACATCCAAAGTGCCAAGAGAGAGCTTGCTCTCCCTGTCTTTGAGTACTGTTTGCACTGTCCCGGTTACCTCTTTGCTAACATTCTCTTCAGAGCTGCTGTGAAACCAGGAACCACGTGGAGAAGGCACCCACACTGAAAATGACTAGAAGGAACATTGGGGCTTCTTTTCATTGTCTCTGACATAGGGTTTCACTGTCCCGGGAAAATCTCTGCTAACACCCTGCAGAGCGCTGTACCCAATACACAGAAACGTCTTGCGGTATCTCCCACATGGAAAGTGCCAGGAGGGAAAAGTGGGGATTATGCTTAGACTTTCTCGGAACTGCTTCAAATCAACTAGATATCTTTGTGCTGTAAATCTCCCAACAGCCAAATGTAAAAGCAGCAAACATCTCGCTGTATGTCCCACATCCAAAGTGCCAAGAGAGAGCTTGCTCTCCCTGTCTTTGAGTACTGTTTGCACTGTCCCGGTTACCTCTTTGCTAACATTCTCTTCAGAGCTGCAGTGAAACCAGGAACCACGTGGAGAAGGCACCCACACTGAAAATGACTAGAAGGAACATTGGGGCTTCTTTTCATTGTCTCTGACATAGGGTTTCACTGTCCAGGGAAAGTCTCTGCTAACACCCTGCAGAGCGCTGTACCCAATACACAGAAACATCTTGCGGTATCTCCCACATGGAAAGTGCCAGGAGGGAAAAGTGGGGATTATGCTTAGACTTTCTCGGAACTGCTTCAAATCAACTAGATATCTTTGTGCTGTAAATCTCCCAACAGCCAAATGTAAAAGCAGCAAACATCTCGCTGTATGTCCCACATCCAAAGTGCCAAGAGAGAGCTTGCTCTCCCTGTCTTTGAGTACTGTTTGCACTGTCCCGGTTACCTCTTTGCTAACATTCTCTTCAGAGCCGTAGTGAAACCAAGAACCACGTGGAGAAGGCACCCACACTGAAAATGCCTGGAGGGAACGTTGGGGCTTCTTCTCCGTGTCTCTGACATAGGGTTTCACTGTCCCGGGAAAGTCTCTGCTAACACCCTGCAGAGCGCTGTACCCAATACACAGAAACGTCTTGCGGTATCTCCCACATGGAAAGTGCCAGGAGGGAGAAGTAGGGATTATGCTTAGACTTTCTCGGAACTGCTTCAAATCAACTAGATATCTTTGTGCTGTAAATCTCCCAACAGCCAAATGTAAAAGCAGCAAACATCTCGCTGTATGTCCCACATCCAAAGTGCCAAGAGAGAGCTTGCTCTCCCTGTCTTTGAGTACTGTTTGCACTGTCCCGGTTACCTCTTTGCTAACATTCTCTTCAGAGCTGCTGTGAAACCAGGAACCACGTGGAGAAGGCACCCACACTGAAAATGACTAGAAGGAACATTGGGGCTTCTTTTCATTGTCTCTGACATAGGGTTTCACTGTCCCGGGAAAGTCTCTGCTAACACCCTGCAGAGCGCTGTACCCAATACACAGAAACGTCTTGCGGTATCTCCCACATGGAAAGTGCCAGGAGGGAAAAGTGGGGATTATGCTTAGACTTTCTCGGAACTGCTTCAAATCAACTAGATATCTTTGTGCTGTAAATCTCCCAACAGCCAAATGTAAAAGCAGCAAACATCTCGCTGTATGTCCCACATCCAAAGTGCCAAGAGAGAGCTTGCTCTCCCTGTCTTTGAGTACTGTTTGCACTGTCCCGGTTACCTCTTTGCTAACATTCTCTTCAGAGCTGCAGTGAAACCAGGAACCACGTGGAGAAGGCACCCACACTGAAAATGACTAGAAGGAACATTGGGGCTTCTTTTCATTGTCTCTGACATAGGGTTTCGCTGTCCCGGGAAAATCTCTGCTAACACCCTGCAGAGCGCTGTACCCAATACACAGAAACGTCTTGCGGTATCTCCCACATGGAAAGTGCCAGGAGGGAAAAGTGGGGATTATGCTTAGACTTTCTCGGAACTGCTTCAAATCAACTAGATATCTTTGTGCTGTAAATCTCCCAACAGCCAAATGTAAAAGCAGCAAACATCTCGCTGTATGTCCCACATCCAAAGTGCCAAGAGAGAGCTTGCTCTCCCTGTCTTTGAGTACTGTTTGCACTGTCCCGGTTACCTCTTTGCTAACATTCTCTTCAGAGCCGTAGTGAAACCAGGAACCACGTGGAGAAGGCACGCACACTGAAAATGCCTGGAGGGAACGTTGGGGCTTCTTCTCCGTGTCTCTGACATAGGGTTTCACTGTCCCGGGAAAGTCTCTGCTAACACCCTGCAGAGCGCTGTACCCAAAACACAGAAACGTCTTGCGGTATCTCCCACATGGAAAGTGCCAGGAGGGAGAAGTAGGGATTATGCTTAGACTTTCTCGGAACTGCTTCAAATCAACTAGATATCTTTGTGCTGTAAATCTCCCAACAGCCAAATGTAAAAGCAGCAAACATCTCGCTGTATGTCCCACATCCAAAGTGCCAAGAGAGAGCTTGCTCTCCCTGTCTTTGAGTACTGTTTGCACTGTCCCGGTTACCTCTTTGCTAACATTCTCTTCAGAGCTGCTGTGAAACCAGGAACCACGTGGAGAAGGCACCCACACTGAAAATGACTAGAAGGAACATTGGGGCTTCTTCTCAGTGTCTCTGACATAGGGTTTCACTGTCCCGGGAAAGTATCTGCTAACACCCTGCAGAGCGCTGTACCCAATACACAGAAACGTCTTGCGGTATCTCCCACATGGGAAGTGCCAGGAGGGAAAAGTGGGGATTATGCTTAGACTTTCTCGGAACTGCTTCAAATCAACTAGATATCTTTGTGCTGTAAATCTCCCAACAGCCAAATGTAAAAGCAGCAAACATCTCGCTGTATGTCCCACATCCAAAGTGCCAAGAGAGAGCTTGCTCTCCCTGTCTTTGAGTACTGTTTGCACTGTCCCGGTTACCTCTTTGCTAACATTCTCTTCAGAGCTGCAGTGAAACCAGGAACCACGTGGAGAAGGCACCCACACTGAAAATGACTAGAAGGAACACTGGGGCTTCTTTTCATTGTCTCTGACATAGGGTTTCACTGTCCCGGGAAAATCTCTGCTAACACCCTGCAGAGCGCTGTACCCAATACACAGAAACGTCTTGCGGTATCTCCCACATGGGAAGTGCCAGGAGGGAAAAGTGGGGATTATGCTTAGACTTTCTCGGAACTGCTTCAAATCAACTAGATATCTTTGTGCTGTAAATCTCCCAACAGCCAAATGTAAAAGCAGCAAACATCTCGCCGTATGTCCCACATCCAAAGTGCCAAGAGAGAGCTTGCTCTCCCTGTCTTTGAGTACTGTTTGCACTGTCCCGGTTACCTCTTTGCTAACATTCTCTTCAGAGCTGCTGTGAAACCAGGAACCACGTGGAGAAGGCACCCACACTGAAAATGACTAGAAGGAACATTGGGGCTTCTTTTCATTGTCTCTGACATAGGGTTTCACTGTCCCGGGAAAGTCTCTGCTAACACCCTGCAGAGCGCTGTACCCAATACACAGAAACATCTTGCGGTATCTCCCACATGGAAAGTGCCAGGAGGGAAAAGTGGGGATTATGCTTAGACTTTCTCGGAACTGCTTCAAATCAACTAGATATCTTTGTGCTGTAAATCTCCCAACAGCCAAATGTAAAAGCAGCAAACATCTCGCTGTATGTCCCACATCCAAAGTGCCAAGAGAGAGCTTGCTCTCCCTGTCTTTGAGTACTGTTTGCACTGTCCCGGTTACCTCTTTGCTAACATTCTCTTCAGAGCTGCTGTGAAACCAGGAACCACGTGGAGAAGGCACCCACACTGAAAGTGCCTGGAGGGAACGTTGGGGCTTCTTCTCCGTGTCTCTGACATAGGGTTTCACTGTCCCGGGAAAGTCTCTGCTAACACCCTGCAGAGCGCTGTACCCAATACACAGAAACGTCTTGCGGTATCTCCCACATGGAAAGTGCCAGGAGGGAGAAGTAGGGATTATGCTTAGACTTTCTCGGAACTGCTTCAAATCAACTAGATATCTTTGTGCTGTAAATCTCCCAACAGCCAAATGTAAAAGCAGCAAACATCTCGCTGTATGTCCCACATCCAAAGTGCCAAGAGAGAGCTTGCTCTCCCTGTCTTTGAGTACTGTTTGCACTGTCCCGGTTACCTCTTTGCTAACATTCTCTTCAGAGCTGCAGTGAAACCAGGAACCACGTGGAGAAGGCACCCACACTGAAAATGACTAGAAGGAACATTGGGGCTTCTTTTCATTGTCTCTGACATAGGGTTTCACTGTCCCGGGAAAATCTCTGCTAACACCCTGCAGAGCGCTGTACCCAATACACAGAAACGTCTTGCGGTATCTCCCACATGGGAAGTGCCAGGAGGGAAAAGTGGGGATTATGCTTAGACTTTCTCGGAACTGCTTCAAATCAACTAGATATCTTTGTGCTGTAAATCTCCCAACAGCCAAATGTAAAAGCAGCAAACATCTCGCTGTATGTCCCACATCCAAAGTGCCAAGAGAGAGCTTGCTCTCCCTGTCTTTGAGTACTGTTTGCACTGTCCCGGTTACCTCTTTGCTAACATTCTCTTCAGAGCTGCAGTGAAACCAGGAACCACGTGGAGAAGGCACCCACACTGAAAATGACTAGAAGGAACATTGGGGCTTCTTTTCATTGTCTCTGACATAGGGTTTCACTGTCCCGGGAAAGTCTCTGGTAACACCCTGCAGAGCGCTGTACCCAATACACAGAAACATCTTGCGGTATCTCCCACATGGAAAGTGCCAGGAGGGAAAAGTGGGGATTATGCTTAGACTTTCTCGGAACTGCTTCAAATCAACTAGATATCTTTGTGCTGTAAATCTCCCAACAGCCAAATGTAAAAGCAGCAAACATCTCACTGTATGTCCCACATCCAAAGTGCCAAGAGAGAGCTTGCTCTCCCTGTCTTTGAGTACTGTTTGCACTGTCCCGGTTACCTCTTTGCTAACATTCTCTTCAGAGCCGTAGTGAAACCAGGAACCAAGTGGAGAAGGCACGCACACTGAAAATGCCTGGAGGGAACGTTGGGGCTTCTTCTCCGTGTCTCTGACATAGGGTTTCACTGTCCCGGGAAAGTCTCTGCTAACACCCTGCAGAGCGCTGTACCCAATACACAGAAACGTCTTGCGGTATCTCCCACATGGAAAGTGCCAGGAGGGAGAAGTAGGGATTATGCTTAGACTTTCTCGGAACTGCTTCAAATCAACTAGATATCTTTGTGCTGTAAATCTCCCAACAGCCAAATGTAAAAGCAGCAAACATCTCGCTGTATGTCCCACATCCAAAGTGCCAAGAGAGAGCTTGCTCTCCCTGTCTTTGAGTACTGTTTGCACTGTCCCGGTTAACTCTTTGCTAACATTCTCTTCAGAGCTGCTGTGAAACCAGGAACCACGTGGAGAAGGCACCCACACTGAAAATGACTAGAAGGAACATTGGGGCTTCTTTTCATTGTCTCTGACATAGGGTTTCACTGTCCCGGGAAAGTCTCTGCTAACACCCTGCAGAGCGCTGTACCCAATACACAGAAACATCTTGCGGTATCTCCCACATGGAAAGTGCCAGGAGGGAAAAGTGGGGATTATGCTTAGACTTTCTCGGAACTGCTTCAAATCAACTAGATATCTTTGTGCTGTAAATCTCCCAACAGCCAAATGTAAAAGCAGCAAACATCTCGCTGTATGTCCCACATCCAAAGTGCCAAGAGAGAGCTTGCTCTCCCTGTCTTTGAGTACTGTTTGCACTGTCCCGGTTACCTCTTTGCTAACATTCTCTTCAGAGCCGTAGTGAAACCAGGAACCACGTGGAGAAGGCACGCACACTGAAAATGCCTGGAGGGAACGTTGGGGCTTCTTCTCCGTGTCTCTGACATAGGGTTTCACTGTGCCGGGAAAGTCTCTGCTAACACCCTGCAGAGCGCTGTACCCAATACACAGAAACATCTTGCGGTATCTCCCACATGGAAAGTGCCAGGAGGGAGAAGTAGGGATTATGCTTAGACTTTCTCGGAACTGCTTCAAATCAACTAGATATCTTTGTGCTGTAAATCTCCCAACAGCCAAATGTAAAAGCAGCAAACATCTCGCTGTATGTCCCACATCCAAAGTGCCAAGAGAGAGCTTGCTCTCCCTGTCTTTGAGTACTGTTTGCACTGTCCCGTTTAACTCTTTGCTAACATTCTCTTCAGAGCTGCTGTGAAACCAGGAACCACGTGGAGAAGGCACCCACACTGAAAATGACTAGAAGGAACATTGGGGCTTCTTTTCATTGTCTCTGACATAGGGTTTCACTGTGCCGGGAAAGTCTCTGCTAACACCCTGCAGAGCGCTGTACCCAATACACAGAAACGTCTTGCGGTATCTCCCACATGGAAAGTGCCAGGAGGGAGAAGTAGGGATTATGCTTAGACTTTCTCGGAACTGCTTCAAATCAACTAGATATCTTTGTGCTGTAAATCTCCCAACAGCCAAATGTAAAAGCAGCAAACATCTCGCTGTATGTCCCACATCCAAAGTGCCAAGAGAGAGCTTGCTCTCCCTGTCTTTGAGTACTGTGTGCACTGTCCCGGTTAACTCTTTGCTAACATTCTCTTCAGAGCTGCTGTGAAACCAGGAACCACGTGGAGAAGGCACCCACACTGAAAATGACTAGAAGGAACATTGGGGCTTCTTTTCATTGTCTCTGACATAGGGTTTCACTGTCCCGGGAAAGTCTCTGCTAACACCCTGCAGAGCGCTGTACCCAATACACAGAAACGTCTTGCGGTATCTCCCACATGGAAAGTGCCAGGAGGGAAAAGTGGGGATTATGCTTAGACTTTCTCGGAACTGCTTCAAATCAACTAGATATCTTTGTGCTGTAAATCTCCCAACAGCCAAATGTAAAAGCAGCAAACATCTCGCTGTATGTCCCACATCCAAAGTGCCAAGAGAGAGCTTGCTCTCCCTGTCTTTGAGTACTGTTTGCACTGTCCCGGTTACCTCTTTGCTAACATTCTCTTCAGAGCTGCTGTGAAACCAGGAACCACGTGGAGAAGGCACCCACACTGAAAATGACTAGAAGGAACATTGGGGCTTCTTTTCATTGTCTCTGACATAGGGTTTCACTGTCCCGGGAAAATCTCTGCTAACACCCTGCAGAGCGCTGTACCCAATACACAGAAACGTCTTGCGGTATCTCCCACATGGGAAGTGCCAGGAGGGAAAAGTGGGGATTATGCTTAGACTTTCTTGGAACTGCTTCAAATCAACTAGATATCTTTGTGCTGTAAATCTCCCAACAGCCAAATGTAAAAGCAGCAAACATCTCGCTGTATGTCCCACATCCAAAGTGCCAAGAGAGAGCTTGCTCTCCCTGTCTTTGAGTACTGTTTGCACTGTCCCGGTTACCTCTTTGCTAACATTCTCTTCAGAGCCGTAGTGAAACCAGGAACCACGTGGAGAAGGCACGCACACTGAAAATGCCTGGAGGGAATGTTGGGGCTTCTTCTCCGTGTCTCTGACATAGGGTTTCACTGTCCCGGGAAAGTCTCTGCTAACACCCTGCAGAGCGCTGTACCCAATACACAGAAACGTCTTGCGGTATCTCCCACATGGAAAGTGCCAGGAGGGAGAAGTAGGGATTATGCTTAGACTTTCTCGGAACTGCTTCAAATCAACTAGATATCTTTGTGCTGTAAATCTCCCAACAGCCAAATGTAAAAGCAGCAAACATCTCGCTGTATGTCCCACATCCAAAGTGCCAAGAGAGAGCTTGCTCTCCCTGTCTTTGAGTACTGTTTGCACTGTCCCGGTTACCTCTTTGCTAACATTCTCTTCAGAGCTGCAGTGAAACCAGGAACCACGTGGAGAAGGCACCCACACTGAAAATGACTAGAAGGAACATTGGGGCTTCTTTTCATTGTCTCTGACATAGGGTTTCACTGTCCCGGGAAAATCTCTGCTAACACCCTGCAGAGCGCTGTACCCAATACACAGAAACGTCTTGCGGTATCTCCCACATGGAAAGTGCCAGGAGGGAAAAGTGGGGATTATGCTTAGACTTTCTCGGAACTGCTTCAAATCAACTAGATATCTTTGTGCTGTAAATCTCCCAACAGCCAAATGTAAAAGCAGCAAACATCTCGCTGTATGTCCCACATCCAAAGTGCCAAGAGAGAGCTTGCTCTCCCTGTCTTTGAGTACTGTTTGCACTGTCCCGGTTACCTCTTTGCTAACATTCTCTTCAGAGCTGCTGTGAAACCAGGAACCACGTGGAGAAGGCACCCACACTGAAAATGACTAGAAGGAACATTGGGGCTTCTTTTCATTGTCTCTGACATAGGGTTTCACTGTCCCGGGAAAATCTCTGCTAACACCCTGCAGAGCGCTGTACCCAATACACAGAAACGTCTTGCGGTATCTCCCACATGGAAAGTGCCAGGAGGGAAAAGTGGGGATTATGCTTAGACTTTCTCGGAACTGCTTCAAATCAACTAGATATCTTTGTGCTGTAAATCTCCCAACAGCCAAATGTAAAAGCAGCAAACATCTCGCTGTATGTCCCACATCCAAAGTGCCAAGAGAGAGCTTGCTCTCCCTGTCTTTGAGTACTGTTTGCACTGTCCCGGTTACCTCTTTGCTAACATTCTCTTCAGAGCTGCAGTGAAACCAGGAACCACGTGGAGAAGGCACCCACACTGAAAATGACTAGAAGGAACATTGGGGCTTCTTTTCATTGTCTCTGACATAGGGTTTCACTGTCCAGGGAAAGTCTCTGCTAACACCCTGCAGAGCGCTGTACCCAATACACAGAAACATCTTGCGGTATCTCCCACATGGAAAGTGCCAGGAGGGAAAAGTGGGGATTATGCTTAGACTTTCTCGGAACTGCTTCAAATAAACTAGATATCTTTGTGCTGTAAATCTCCCAACAGCCAAATGTAAAAGCAGCAAACATCTCGCTGTATGTCCCACATCCAAAGTGCCAAGAGAGAGCTTGCTCTCCCTGTCTTTGAGTACTGTTTGCACTGTCCCGGTTACCTCTTTGCTAACATTCTCTTCAGAGCCGTAGTGAAACCAGGAACCACGTGGAGAAGGCACGCACACTGAAAATGCCTGGAGGGAACGTTGGGGCTTCTTCTCCGTGTCTCTGACATAGGGTTTCACTGTCCCGGGAAAGTCTCTGCTAACACCCTGCAGAGCGCTGTACCCAATACACAGAAACGTCTTGCGGTATCTCCCACATGGAAAGTGCCAGGAGGGAAAAGTGGGGATTATGCTTAGACTTTCTCGGAACTGCTTCAAATCAACTAGATATCTTTGTGCTGTAAATCTCCCAACAGCCAAATGTAAAAGCAGCAAACATCTCGCTGTATGTCCCACATCCAAAGTGCCAAGAGAGAGCTTGCTCTCCCTGTCTTTGAGTACTGTTTGCACTGTCCCGGTTACCTCTTTGCTAACATTCTCTTCAGAGCTGCTGTGAAACCAGGAACCACGTGGAGAAGGCACCCACACTGAAAATGACTAGAAGGAACATTGGGGCTTCTTTTCATTGTCTCTGACATAGGGTTTCACTGTCCCGGGAAAATCTCTGCTAACACCCTGCAGAGCGCTGTACCCAATACACAGAAACGTCTTGCGGTATCTCCCACATGGGAAGTGCCAGGAGGGAAAAGTGGGGATTATGCTTAGACTTTCTCGGAACTGCTTCAAATCAACTAGATATCTTTGTGCTGTAAATCTCCCAACAGCCAAATGTAAAAGCAGCAAACATCTCGCTGTATGTCCCACATCCAAAGTGCCAAGAGAGAGCTTGCTCTCCCTGTCTTTGAGTACTGTTTGCACTGTCCCGGTTACCTCTTTGCTAACATTCTCTTCAGAGCTGCAGTGAAACCAGGAACCACGTGGAGAAGGCACCCACACTGAAAATGACTAGAAGGAACATTGGGGCTTCTTTTCATTGTCTCTGACATAGGGTTTCACTGTCCAGGGAAAGTCTCTGCTAACACCCTGCAGAGCGCTGTACCCAATACACAGAAACATCTTGCGGTATCTCCCACATGGAAAGTGCCAGGAGGGAAAAGTGGGGATTATGCTTAGACTTTCTCGGAACTGCTTCAAATCAACTAGATATCTTTGTGCTGTAAATCTCCCAACAGCCAAATGTAAAAGCAGCAAACATCTCGCTGTATGTCCCACATCCAAAGTGCCAAGAGAGAGCTTGCTCTCCCTGTCTTTGAGTACTGTTTGCACTGTCCCGGTTACCTCTTTGCTAACATTCTCTTCAGAGCCGTAGTGAAACCAGGAACCACGTGGAGAAGGCACGCACACTGAAAATGCCTGGAGGGAACGTTGGGGCTTCTTCTCCGTGTCTCTGACATAGGGTTTCACTGTCCCGGGAAAGTCTCTGCTAACACCCTGCAGAGCGCTGTACCCAATACACAGAAACGTCTTGCGGTATCTCCCACATGGAAAGTGCCAGGAGGGAAAAGTGGGGATTATGCTTAGACTTTCTCGGAACTGCTTCAAATCAACTAGATATCTTTGTGCTGTAAATCTCCCAACAGCCAAATGTAAAAGCAGCAAACATCTCGCTGTATGTCCCACATCCAAAGTGCCAAGAGAGAGCTTGCTCTCCCTGTCTTTGAGTACTGTTTGCACTGTCCCGGTTACCTCTTTGCTAACATTCTCTTCAGAGCTGCTGTGAAACCAGGAACCACGTGGAGAAGGCACCCACACTGAAAATGACTAGAAGGAACATTGGGGCTTCTTTTCATTGTCTCTGACATAGGGTTTCACTGTCCCGGGAAAATCTCTGCTAACACCCTGCAGAGCGCTGTACCCAATACACAGAAACGTCTTGCGGTATCTCCCACATGGAAAGTGCCAGGAGGGAAAAGTGGGGATTATGCTTAGACTTTCTCGGAACTGCTTCAAATCAACTAGATATCTTTGTGCTGTAAATCTCCCAACAGCCAAATGTAAAAGCAGCAAACATCTCGCTGTATGTCCCACATCCAAAGTGCCAAGAGAGAGCTTGCTCTCCCTGTCTTTGAGTACTGTTTGCACTGTCCCGGTTACCTCTTTGCTAACATTCTCTTCAGAGCTGCTGTGAAACCAGGAACCACGTGGAGAAGGCACCCACACTGAAAATGACTAGAAGGAACATTGGGGCTTCTTTTCATTGTCTCTGACATAGGGTTTCACTGTCCCGGGAAAGTCTCTGCTAACACCCTGCAGAGCGCTGTACCCAATACACAGAAACGTCTTGCGGTATCTCCCACATGGAAAGTGCCAGGAGGGAAAAGTGGGGATTATGCTTAGACTTTCTCGGAACTGCTTCAAATCAACTAGATATCTTTGTGCTGTAAATCTCCCAACAGCCAAATGTAAAAGCAGCAAACATCTCGCTGTATGTCCCACATCCAAAGTGCCAAGAGAGAGCTTGCTCTCCCTGTCTTTGAGTACTGTTTGCACTGTCCCGGTTACCTCTTTGCTAACATTCTCTTCAGAGCTGCTGTGAAACCAGGAACCACGTGGAGAAGGCACCCACACTGAAAATGACTAGAAGGAACATTGGGGCTTCTTTTCATTGTCTCTGACATAGGGTTTCACTGTCCCGGGAAAATCTCTGCTAACACCCTGCAGAGCGCTGTACCCAATACACAGAAACGTCTTGCGGTATCTCCCACATGGGAAGTGCCAGGAGGGAAAAGTGGGGATTATGCTTAGACTTTCTCGGAACTGCTTCAAATCAACTAGATATCTTTGTGCTGTAAATCTCCCAACAGCCAAATGTAAAAGCAGCAAACATCTCGCTGTATGTCCCACATCCAAAGTGCCAAGAGAGAGCTTGCTCTCCCTGTCTTTGAGTACTGTTTGCACTGTCCCGGTTACCTCTTTGCTAACATTCTCTTCAGAGCCGTAGTGAAACCAGGAACCACGTGGAGAAGGCACGCACACTGAAAATGCCTGGAGGGAATGTTGGGGCTTCTTCTCCGTGTCTCTGACATAGGGTTTCACTGTCCCGGGAAAGTCTCTGCTAACACCCTGCAGAGCGCTGTACCCAATACACAGAAACGTCTTGCGGTATCTCCCACATGGAAAGTGCCAGGAGGGAGAAGTAGGGATTATGCTTAGACTTTCTCGGAACTGCTTCAAATCAACTAGATATCTTTGTGCTGTAAATCTCCCAACAGCCAAATGTAAAAGCAGCAAACATCTCGCTGTATGTCCCACATCCAAAGTGCCAAGAGAGAGCTTGCTCTCCCTGTCTTTGAGTACTGTTTGCACTGTCCCGGTTACCTCTTTGCTAACATTCTCTTCAGAGCTGCAGTGAAACCAGGAACCACGTGGAGAAGGCACCCACACTGAAAATGACTAGAAGGAACATTGGGGCTTCTTTTCATTGTCTCTGACATAGGGTTTCACTGTCCCGGGAAAATCTCTGCTAACACCCTGCAGAGCGCTGTACCCAATACACAGAAACGTCTTGCGGTATCTCCCACATGGAAAGTGCCAGGAGGGAAAAGTGGGGATTATGCTTAGACTTTCTCGGAACTGCTTCAAATCAACTAGATATCTTTGTGCTGTAAATCTCCCAACAGCCAAATGTAAAAGCAGCAAACATCTCGCTGTATGTCCCACATCCAAAGTGCCAAGAGAGAGCTTGCTCTCCCTGTCTTTGAGTACTGTTTGCACTGTCCCGGTTACCTCTTTGCTAACATTCTCTTCAGAGCTGCTGTGAAACCAGGAACCACGTGGAGAAGGCACCCACACTGAAAATGACTAGAAGGAACATTGGGGCTTCTTTTCATTGTCTCTGACATAGGGTTTCACTGTCCCGGGAAAGTCTCTGCTAACACCCTGCAGAGCGCTGTACCCAATACACAGAAACGTCTTGCGGTATCTCCCACATGGGAAGTGCCAGGAGGGAAAAGTGGGGATTATGCTTAGACTTTCTTGGAACTGCTTCAAATCAACTAGATATCTTTGTGCTGTAAATCTCCCAACAGCCAAATGTAAAAGCAGCAAACATCTCGCTGTATGTCCCACATCCAAAGTGCCAAGAGAGAGCTTGCTCTCCCTGTCTTTGAGTACTGTTTGCACTGTCCCGGTTACCTCTTTGCTAACATTCTCTTCAGAGCCGTAGTGAAACCAGGAACCACGTGGAGAAGGCACGCACACTGAAAATGCCTGGAGGGAATGTTGGGGCTTCTTCTCCGTGTCTCTGACATAGGGTTTCACTGTCCCGGGAAAGTCTCTGCTAACACCCTGCAGAGCGCTGTACCCAATACACAGAAACGTCTTGCGGTATCTCCCACATGGAAAGTGCCAGGAGGGAGAAGTAGGGATTATGCTTAGACTTTCTCGGAACTGCTTCAAATCAACTAGATATCTTTGTGCTGTAAATCTCCCAACAGCCAAATGTAAAAGCAGCAAACATCTCGCTGTATGTCCCACATCCAAAGTGCCAAGAGAGAGCTTGCTCTCCCTGTCTTTGAGTACTGTTTGCACTGTCCCGGTTACCTCTTTGCTAACATTCTCTTCAGAGCTGCAGTGAAACCAGGAACCACGTGGAGAAGGCACCCACACTGAAAATGACTAGAAGGAACATTGGGGCTTCTTTTCATTGTCTCTGACATAGGGTTTCACTGTCCCGGGAAAATCTCTGCTAACACCCTGCAGAGCGCTGTACCCAATACACAGAAACGTCTTGCGGTATCTCCCACATGGAAAGTGCCAGGAGGGAAAAGTGGGGATTATGCTTAGACTTTCTCGGAACTGCTTCAAATCAACTAGATATCTTTGTGCTGTAAATCTCCCAACAGCCAAATGTAAAAGCAGCAAACATCTCGCTGTATGTCCCACATCCAAAGTGCCAAGAGAGAGCTTGCTCTCCCTGTCTTTGAGTACTGTTTGCACTGTCCCGGTTACCTCTTTGCTAACATTCTCTTCAGAGCTGCTGTGAAACCAGGAACCACGTGGAGAAGGCACCCACACTGAAAATGACTAGAAGGAACATTGGGGCTTCTTTTCATTGTCTCTGACATAGGGTTTCACTGTCCCGGGAAAATCTCTGCTAACACCCTGCAGAGCGCTGTACCCAATACACAGAAACGTCTTGCGGTATCTCCCACATGGAAAGTGCCAGGAGGGAAAAGTGGGGATTATGCTTAGACTTTCTCGGAACTGCTTCAAATCAACTAGATATCTTTGTGCTGTAAATCTCCCAACAGCCAAATGTAAAAGCAGCAAACATCTCGCTGTATGTCCCACATCCAAAGTGCCAAGAGAGAGCTTGCTCTCCCTGTCTTTGAGTACTGTTTGCACTGTCCCGGTTACCTCTTTGCTAACATTCTCTTCAGAGCTGCAGTGAAACCAGGAACCACGTGGAGAAGGCACCCACACTGAAAATGACTAGAAGGAACATTGGGGCTTCTTTTCATTGTCTCTGACATAGGGTTTCACTGTCCAGGGAAAGTCTCTGCTAACACCCTGCAGAGCGCTGTACCCAATACACAGAAACATCTTGCGGTATCTCCCACATGGAAAGTGCCAGGAGGGAAAAGTGGGGATTATGCTTAGACTTTCTCGGAACTGCTTCAAATAAACTAGATATCTTTGTGCTGTAAATCTCCCAACAGCCAAATGTAAAAGCAGCAAACATCTCGCTGTATGTCCCACATCCAAAGTGCCAAGAGAGAGCTTGCTCTCCCTGTCTTTGAGTACTGTTTGCACTGTCCCGGTTACCTCTTTGCTAACATTCTCTTCAGAGCCGTAGTGAAACCAGGAACCACGTGGAGAAGGCACGCACACTGAAAATGCCTGGAGGGAACGTTGGGGCTTCTTCTCCGTGTCTCTGACATAGGGTTTCACTGTCCCGGGAAAGTCTCTGCTAACACCCTGCAGAGCGCTGTACCCAATACACAGAAACGTCTTGCGGTATCTCCCACATGGAAAGTGCCAGGAGGGAAAAGTGGGGATTATGCTTAGACTTTCTCGGAACTGCTTCAAATCAACTAGATATCTTTGTGCTGTAAATCTCCCAACAGCCAAATGTAAAAGCAGCAAACATCTCGCTGTATGTCCCACATCCAAAGTGCCAAGAGAGAGCTTGCTCTCCCTGTCTTTGAGTACTGTTTGCACTGTCCCGGTTACCTCTTTGCTAACATTCTCTTCAGAGCTGCTGTGAAACCAGGAACCACGTGGAGAAGGCACCCACACTGAAAATGACTAGAAGGAACATTGGGGCTTCTTTTCATTGTCTCTGACATAGGGTTTCACTGTCCCGGGAAAATCTCTGCTAACACCCTGCAGAGCGCTGTACCCAATACACAGAAACGTCTTGCGGTATCTCCCACATGGGAAGTGCCAGGAGGGAAAAGTGGGGATTATGCTTAGACTTTCTCGGAACTGCTTCAAATCAACTAGATATCTTTGTGCTGTAAATCTCCCAACAGCCAAATGTAAAAGCAGCAAACATCTCGCTGTATGTCCCACATCCAAAGTGCCAAGAGAGAGCTTGCTCTCCCTGTCTTTGAGTACTGTTTGCACTGTCCCGGTTACCTCTTTGCTAACATTCTCTTCAGAGCTGCAGTGAAACCAGGAACCACGTGGAGAAGGCACCCACACTGAAAATGACTAGAAGGAACATTGGGGCTTCTTTTCATTGTCTCTGACATAGGGTTTCACTGTCCAGGGAAAGTCTCTGCTAACACCCTGCAGAGCGCTGTACCCAATACACAGAAACATCTTGCGGTATCTCCCACATGGAAAGTGCCAGGAGGGAAAAGTGGGGATTATGCTTAGACTTTCTCGGAACTGCTTCAAATCAACTAGATATCTTTGTGCTGTAAATCTCCCAACAGCCAAATGTAAAAGCAGCAAACATCTCGCTGTATGTCCCACATCCAAAGTGCCAAGAGAGAGCTTGCTCTCCCTGTCTTTGAGTACTGTTTGCACTGTCCCGGTTACCTCTTTGCTAACATTCTCTTCAGAGCCGTAGTGAAACCAGGAACCACGTGGAGAAGGCACGCACACTGAAAATGCCTGGAGGGAACGTTGGGGCTTCTTCTCCGTGTCTCTGACATAGGGTTTCACTGTCCCGGGAAAGTCTCTGCTAACACCCTGCAGAGCGCTGTACCCAATACACAGAAACGTCTTGCGGTATCTCCCACATGGAAAGTGCCAGGAGGGAAAAGTGGGGATTATGCTTAGACTTTCTCGGAACTGCTTCAAATCAACTAGATATCTTTGTGCTGTAAATCTCCCAACAGCCAAATGTAAAAGCAGCAAACATCTCGCTGTATGTCCCACATCCAAAGTGCCAAGAGAGAGCTTGCTCTCCCTGTCTTTGAGTACTGTTTGCACTGTCCCGGTTACCTCTTTGCTAACATTCTCTTCAGAGCTGCTGTGAAACCAGGAACCACGTGGAGAAGGCACCCACACTGAAAATGACTAGAAGGAACATTGGGGCTTCTTTTCATTGTCTCTGACATAGGGTTTCACTGTCCCGGGAAAATCTCTGCTAACACCCTGCAGAGCGCTGTACCCAATACACAGAAACGTCTTGCGGTATCTCCCACATGGAAAGTGCCAGGAGGGAAAAGTGGGGATTATGCTTAGACTTTCTCGGAACTGCTTCAAATCAACTAGATATCTTTGTGCTGTAAATCTCCCAACAGCCAAATGTAAAAGCAGCAAACATCTCGCTGTATGTCCCACATCCAAAGTGCCAAGAGAGAGCTTGCTCTCCCTGTCTTTGAGTACTGTTTGCACTGTCCCGGTTACCTCTTTGCTAACATTCTCTTCAGAGCTGCTGTGAAACCAGGAACCACGTGGAGAAGGCACCCACACTGAAAATGACTAGAAGGAACATTGGGGCTTCTTTTCATTGTCTCTGACATAGGGTTTCACTGTCCCGGGAAAGTCTCTGCTAACACCCTGCAGAGCGCTGTACCCAATACACAGAAACGTCTTGCGGTATCTCCCACATGGAAAGTGCCAGGAGGGAAAAGTGGGGATTATGCTTAGACTTTCTCGGAACTGCTTCAAATCAACTAGATATCTTTGTGCTGTAAATCTCCCAACAGCCAAATGTAAAAGCAGCAAACATCTCGCTGTATGTCCCACATCCAAAGTGCCAAGAGAGAGCTTGCTCTCCCTGTCTTTGAGTACTGTTTGCACTGTCCCGGTTACCTCTTTGCTAACATTCTCTTCAGAGCTGCTGTGAAACCAGGAACCACGTGGAGAAGGCACCCACACTGAAAATGACTAGAAGGAACATTGGGGCTTCTTTTCATTGTCTCTGACATAGGGTTTCACTGTCCCGGGAAAATCTCTGCTAACACCCTGCAGAGCGCTGTACCCAATACACAGAAACGTCTTGCGGTATCTCCCACATGGGAAGTGCCAGGAGGGAAAAGTGGGGATTATGCTTAGACTTTCTCGGAACTGCTTCAAATCAACTAGATATCTTTGTGCTGTAAATCTCCCAACAGCCAAATGTAAAAGCAGCAAACATCTCGCTGTATGTCCCACATCCAAAGTGCCAAGAGAGAGCTTGCTCTCCCTGTCTTTGAGTACTGTTTGCACTGTCCCGGTTACCTCTTTGCTAACATTCTCTTCAGAGCCGTAGTGAAACCAGGAACCACGTGGAGAAGGCACGCACACTGAAAATGCCTGGAGGGAATGTTGGGGCTTCTTCTCCGTGTCTCTGACATAGGGTTTCACTGTCCCGGGAAAGTCTCTGCTAACACCCTGCAGAGCGCTGTACCCAATACACAGAAACGTCTTGCGGTATCTCCCACATGGAAAGTGCCAGGAGGGAGAAGTAGGGATTATGCTTAGACTTTCTCGGAACTGCTTCAAATCAACTAGATATCTTTGTGCTGTAAATCTCCCAACAGCCAAATGTAAAAGCAGCAAACATCTCGCTGTATGTCCCACATCCAAAGTGCCAAGAGAGAGCTTGCTCTCCCTGTCTTTGAGTACTGTTTGCACTGTCCCGGTTACCTCTTTGCTAACATTCTCTTCAGAGCTGCAGTGAAACCAGGAACCACGTGGAGAAGGCACCCACACTGAAAATGACTAGAAGGAACATTGGGGCTTCTTTTCATTGTCTCTGACATAGGGTTTCACTGTCCCGGGAAAATCTCTGCTAACACCCTGCAGAGCGCTGTACCCAATACACAGAAACGTCTTGCGGTATCTCCCACATGGAAAGTGCCAGGAGGGAAAAGTGGGGATTATGCTTAGACTTTCTCGGAACTGCTTCAAATCAACTAGATATCTTTGTGCTGTAAATCTCCCAACAGCCAAATGTAAAAGCAGCAAACATCTCGCTGTATGTCCCACATCCAAAGTGCCAAGAGAGAGCTTGCTCTCCCTGTCTTTGAGTACTGTTTGCACTGTCCCGGTTACCTCTTTGCTAACATTCTCTTCAGAGCCGTAGTGAAACCAGGAACCACGTGGAGAAGGCACGCACACTGAAAATGCCTGGAGGGAACGTTGGGGCTTCTTCTCCGTGTCTCTGACATAGGGTTTCACTGTCCCGGGAAAGTCTCTGCTAACACCCTGCAGAGCGCTGTACCCAATACACAGAAACGTCTTGCGGTATCTCCCACATGGAAAGTTCCAGGAGGGAGAAGTAGGGATTATGCTTAGACTTTCTCGGAACTGCTTCAAATCAACTAGATATCTTTGTGCTGTAAATCTCCCAACAGCCAAATGTAAAAGCAGCAAACATCTCGCTGTACGTCCCACATCCAAAGTGCCAAGAGAGAGCTTGCTCTCCCTGTCTTTGAGTACTGTTTGCACTGTCCCGGTTACCTCTTTGCTAACATTCTCTTCAGAGCTGCTGTGAAACCAGGAACCACGTGGAGAAGGCACCCACACTGAAAATGACTAGAAGGAACATTGGGGCTTCTTTTCATTGTCTCTGACATAGGGTTTCACTGTCCCGGGAAAGTCTCTGCTAACACCCTGCAGAGCGCTGTACCCAATACACAGAAACATCTTGCGGTATCTCCCACATGGAAAGTGCCAGGAGGGAAAAGTGGGGATTATGCTTAGACTTTCTCGGAACTGCTTCAAATCAACTAGATATCTTTGTGCTGTAAATCTCCCAACAGCCAAATGTAAAAGCAGCAAACATCTCGCTGTATGTCCCACATCCAAAGTGCCAAGAGAGAGCTTGCTCTCCCTGTCTTTGAGTACTGTTTGCACTGTCCCGGTTACCTCTTTGCTAACATTCTCTTCAGAGCCGTAGTGAAACCAGGAACCACGTGGAGAAGGCACGCACACTGAAAATGCCTGGAGGGAACGTTGGGGCTTCTTCTCCGTGTCTCTGACATAGGGTTTCACTGTCCCGGGAAAGTCTCTGCTAACACCCTGCAGAGCGCTGTACCCAATACACAGAAACGTCTTGCGGTATCTCCCACATGGAAAGTGCCAGGAGGGAAAAGTGGGGATTATGCTTAGACTTTCTCGGAACTGCTTCAAATCAACTAGATATCTTTGTGCTGTAAATCTCCCAACAGCCAAATGTAAAAGCAGCAAACATCTCGCTGTATGTCCCACATCCAAAGTGCCAAGAGAGAGCTTGCTCTCCCTGTCTTTGAGTACTGTTTGCACTGTCCCGGTTACCTCTTTGCTAACATTCTCTTCAGAGCTGCTGTGAAACCAGGAACCACGTGGAGAAGGCACCCACACTGAAAATGACTAGAAGGAACATTGGGGCTTCTTTTCATTGTCTCTGACATAGGGTTTCACTGTCCCGGGAAAATCTCTGCTAACACCCTGCAGAGCGCTGTACCCAATACACAGAAACGTCTTGCGGTATCTCCCACATGGAAAGTGCCAGGAGGGAAAAGTGGGGATTATGCTTAGACTTTCTCGGAACTGCTTCAAATCAACTAGATATCTTTGTGCTGTAAATCTCCCAACAGCCAAATGTAAAAGCAGCAAACATCTCGTTGTATGTCGCACATCCAAAGTGCCAAGAGAGAGCTTGCTCTCCCTGTCTTTGAGTACTGTTTGCACTGTCCCGGTTACCTCTTTGCTAACATTCTCTTCAGAGCTGCTGTGAAACCAGGAACCACGTGGAGAAGGCACCCACACTGAAAATGACTAGAAGGAACATTGGGGCTTCTTTTCATTGTCTCTGACATAGGGTTTCACTGTCCCGGGAAAGTCTCTGCTAACACCCTGCAGAGCGCTGTACCCAATACACAGAAACGTCTTGCGGTATCTCCCACATGGGAAGTGCCAGGAGGGAAAAGTGGGGATTATGCTTAGACTTTCTCGGAACTGCTTCAAATCAACTAGATATCTTTGTGCTGTAAATCTCCCAACAGCCAAATGTAAAAGCAGCAAACATCTCGCTGTATGTCCCACATCCAAAGTGCCAAGAGAGAGCTTGCTCTCCCTGTCTTTGAGTACTGTTTGCACTGTCCCGGTTACCTCTTTGCTAACATTCTCTTCAGAGCCGTAGTGAAACCAGGAACCACGTGGAGAAGGCACGCACACTGAAAATGCCTGGAGGGAATGTTGGGGCTTCTTCTCCGTGTCTCTGACATAGGGTTTCACTGTCCCGGGAAAGTCTCTGCTAACACCCTGCAGAGCGCTGTACCCAATACACAGAAACGTCTTGCGGTATCTCCCACATGGAAAGTGCCAGGAGGGAGAAGTAGGGATTATGCTTAGACTTTCTCGGAACTGCTTCAAATCAACTAGATATCTTTGTGCTGTAAATCTCCCAACAGCCAAATGTAAAAGCAGCAAACATCTCGCTGTATGTCCCACATCCAAAGTGCCAAGAGAGAGCTTGCTCTCCCTGTCTTTGAGTACTGTTTGCACTGTCCCGGTTACCTCTTTGCTAACATTCTCTTCAGAGCTGCTGTGAAACCAGGAACCACGTGGAGAAGGCACCCACACTGAAAATGACTAGAAGGAACATTGGGGCTTCTTTTCATTGTCTCTGACATAGGGTTTCACTGTCCCGGGAAAATCTCTGCTAACACCCTGCAGAGCGCTGTACCCAATACACAGAAACGTCTTGCGGTATCTCCCACATGGAAAGTGCCAGGAGGGAAAAGTGGGGATTATGCTTAGACTTTCTCGGAACTGCTTCAAATCAACTAGATATCTTTGTGCTGTAAATCTCCCAACAGCCAAATGTAAAAGCAGCAAACATCTCGCTGTATGTCCCACATCCAAAGTGCCAAGAGAGAGCTTGCTCTCCCTGTCTTTGAGTACTGTTTGCACTGTCCCGGTTACCTCTTTGCTAACATTCTCTTCAGAGCCGTAGTGAAACCAGGAACCACGTGGAGAAGGCACGCACACTGAAAATGCCTGGAGGGAACGTTGGGGCTTCTTCTCCGTGTCTCTGACATAGGGTTTCACTGTCCCGGGAAAGTCTCTGCTAACACCCTGCAGAGCGCTGTACCCAATACACAGAAACGTCTTGCGGTATCTCCCACATGGAAAGTGCCAGGAGGGAGAAGTAGGGATTATGCTTAGACTTTCTCGGAACTGCTTCAAATCAACTAGATATCTTTGTGCTGTAAATCTCCCAACAGCCAAATGTAAAAGCAGCAAACATCTCGCTGTACGTCCCACATCCAAAGTGCCAAGAGAGAGCTTGCTCTCCCTGTCTTTGAGTACTGTTTGCACTGTCCCGGTTACCTCTTTGCTAACATTCTCTTCAGAGCTGCTGTGAAACCAGGAACCACGTGGAGAAGGCACCCACACTGAAAATGACTAGAAGGAACATTGGGGCTTCTTTTCATTGTCTCTGACATAGGGTTTCACTGTCCCGGGAAAGTCTCTGCTAACACCCTGCAGAGCGCTGTACCCAATACACAGAAACATCTTGCGGTATCTCCCACATGGAAAGTGCCAGGAGGGAAAAGTGGGGATTATGCTTAGACTTTCTCGGAACTGCTTCAAATCAACTAGATATCTTTGTGCTGTAAATCTCCCAACAGCCAAATGTAAAAGCAGCAAACATCTCGCTGTATGTCCCACATCCAAAGTGCCAAGAGAGAGCTTGCTCTCCCTGTCTTTGAGTACTGTTTGCACTGTCCCGGTTACCTCTTTGCTAACATTCTCTTCAGAGCCGTAGTGAAACCAGGAACCACGTGGAGAAGGCACGCACACTGAAAATGCCTGGAGGGAACGTTGGGGCTTCTTCTCCGTGTCTCTGACATAGGGTTTCACTGTGCCGGGAAAGTCTCTGCTAACACCCTGCAGAGCGCTGTACCCAATACACAGAAACATCTTGCGGTATCTCCCACATGGAAAGTGCCAGGAGGGAGAAGTAGGGATTATGCTTAGACTTTCTCGGAACTGCTTCAAATCAACTAGATATCTTTGTGCTGTAAATCTCCCAACAGCCAAATGTAAAAGCAGCAAACATCTCGCTGTATGTCCCACATCCAAAGTGCCAAGAGAGAGCTTGCTCTCCCTGTCTTTGAGTACTGTTTGCACTGTCCCGGTTACCTCTTTGCTAACATTCTCTTCAGAGCTGCTGTGAAACCAGGAACCACGTGGAGAAGGCACCCACACTGAAAATGACTAGAAGGAACATTGGGGCTTCTTTTCATTGTCTCTGACATAGGGTTTCACTGTCCCGGGAAAGTCTCTGCTAACACCCTGCAGAGCGCTGTACCCAATACACAGAAACATCTTGCGGTATCTCCCACATGGAAAGTGCCAGGAGGGAAAAGTGGGGATTATGCTTAGACTTTCTCGGAACTGCTTCAAATCAACTAGATATCTTTGTGCTGTAAATCTCCCAACAGCCAAATGTAAAAGCAGCAAACATCTCGCTGTATGTCCCACATCCAAAGTGCCAAGAGAGAGCTTGCTCTCCCTGTCTTTGAGTACTGTTTGCACTGTCCCGGTTAACTCTTTGCTAACATTTTCTTCAGAGCTGCTGTGAAACCAGGAACCACGTGGAGAAGGCACCCACACTGAAAATGACTAGAAGGAACATTGGGGCTTCTTTTCATTGTCTCTGACATAGGGTTTCACTGTGCCGGGAAAGTCTCTGCTAACACCCTGCAGAGCGCTGTACCCAATACACAGAAACGTCTTGCGGTATCTCCCACATGGAAAGTGCCAGGAGGGAGAAGTAGGGATTATGCTTAGACTTTCTCGGAACTGCTTCAAATCTACTAGATATCTTTGTGCTGTAAATCTCCCAACAGCCAAATGTAAAAGCAGCAAACATCTCGCTGTATGTCCCACATCCAAAGTGCCAAGAGAGAGCTTGCTCTCCCTGTCTTTGAGTACTGTTTGCACTGTCCCGGTTACCTCTTTGCTAACATTCTCTTCAGAGCTGCAGTGAAACCAGGAACCACGTGGAGAAGGCACCCACACTGAAAATGACTAGAAGGAACATTGGGGCTTCTTTTCATTGTCTCTGACATAGGGTTTCACTGTCCCGGGAAAATCTCTGCTAACACCCTGCAGAGCGCTGTACCCAATACACAGAAACGTCTTGCGGTATCTCCCACATGGAAAGTGCCAGGAGGGAGAAGTAGGGATTATGCTTAGACTTTCTCGGAACTGCTTCAAATCAACTAGATATCTTTGTGCTGTAAATCTCCCAACAGCCAAATGTAAAAGCAGCAAACATCTCGCTGTATGTCCCACATCCAAAGTGCCAAGAGAGAGCTTGCTCTCCCTGTCTTTGAGTACTGTTTGCACTGTCCCGGTTACCTCTTTGCTAACATTCTCTTCAGAGCCGTAGCGAAACCAGGAACCACGTGGAGAAGGCACGCACACTGAAAATGCCTGGAGGGAACGTTGGGGCTTCTTCTCCGTGTCTCTGACATAGGGTTTCATTGTCCCGGAAAAGTCTCTGCTAACACCCTGCAGAGCGCTGTACCCAATACACAGAAACATCTTGCGGTATCTCCCACATGGAAAGTGCCAGGAGGGAGAAGTAGGGATTATGCTTAGACTTTCTCGGAACTGCTTCAAATCAACTAGATATCTTTGTGCTGTAAATCTCCCAACAGCCAAATGTAAAAGCAGCAAACATCTCGCTGTACGTCCCACATCCAAAGTGCCAAGAGAGAGCTTGCTCTCCCTGTCTTTGAGTACTGTTTGCACTGTCCCGGTTACCTCTTTGCTAACATTCTCTTCAGAGCTGCTGTGAAACCAGGAACCACGTGGAGAAGGCACCCACACTGAAAATGACTAGAAGGAACATTGGGGCTTCTTTTCATTGTCTCTGACATAGGGTTTCACTGTCCCGGGAAAGTCTCTGCTAACACCCTGCAGAGCGCTGTACCCAATACACAGAAACATCTTGCGGTATCTCCCACATGGAAAGTGCCAGGAGGGAAAAGTGGGGATTATGCTTAGACTTTCTCGGAACTGCTTCAAATCAACTAGATATCTTTGTGCTGTAAATCTCCCAACAGCCAAATGTAAAAGCAGCAAACATCTCGCTGTATGTCCCACATCCAAAGTGCCAAGAGAGAGCTTGCTCTCCCTGTCTTTGAGTACTGTTTGCACTGTCCCGGTTACCTCTTTGCTAACATTCTCTTCAGAGCCGTAGTGAAACCAGGAACCACGTGGAGAAGGCACGCACACTGAAAATGCCTGGAGGGAACGTTGGGGCTTCTTCTCCGTGTCTCTGACATAGGGTTTCACTGTCCCGGGAAAGTCTCTGCTAACACCCTGCAGAGCGCTGTACCCAATACACAGAAACATCTTGCGGTATCTCCCACATGGAAAGTGCCAGGAGGGAGAAGTAGGGATTATGCTTAGACTTTCTCGGAACTGCTTCAAATCAACTAGATATCTTTGTGCTGTAAATCTCCCAACAGCCAAATGTAAAAGCAGCAAACATCTCGCTGTATGTCCCACATCCAAAGTGCCAAGAGAGAGCTTGCTCTCCCTGTCTTTGAGTACTGTTTGCACTGTCCCGGTTACCTCTTTGCTAACATTCTCTTCAGAGCTGCTGTGAAACCAGGAACCACGTGGAGAAGGCACCCACACTGAAAATGACTAGAAGGAACATTGGGGCTTCTTTTCATTGTCTCTGACATAGGGTTTCACTGTCCCGGGAAAATCTCTGCTAACACCCTGCAGAGCGCTGTACCCAATACACAGAAACGTCTTGCGGTATCTCCCACATGGAAAGTGCCAGGAGGGAAAAGTGGGGATTATGCTTAGACTTTCTCGGAACTGCTTCAAATCAACTAGATATCTTTGTGCTGTAAATCTCCCAACAGCCAAATGTAAAAGCAGCAAACATCTCGCTGTATGTCCCACATCCAAAGTGCCAAGAGAGAGCTTGCTCTCCCTGTCTTTGAGTACTGTTTGCACTGTCCCGGTTACCTCTTTGCTAACATTCTCTTCAGAGCTGCAGTGAAACCAGGAACCACGTGGAGAAGGCACCCACACTGAAAATGACTAGAAGGAACATTGGGGCTTCTTTTCATTGTCTCTGACATAGGGTTTCACTGTCCAGGGAAAGTCTCTGCTAACACCCTGCAGAGCGCTGTACCCAATACACAGAAACATCTTGCGGTATCTCCCACATGGAAAGTGCCAGGAGGGAAAAGTGGGGATTATGCTTAGACTTTCTCGGAACTGCTTCAAATCAACTAGATATCTTTGTGCTGTAAATCTCCCAACAGCCAAATGTAAAAGCAGCAAACATCTCGCTGTATGTCCCACATCCAAAGTGCCAAGAGAGAGCTTGCTCTCCCTGTCTTTGAGTACTGTTTGCACTGTCCCGGTTACCTCTTTGCTAACATTCTCTTCAGAGCTGCTGTGAAACCAGGAACCACGTGGAGAAGGCACCCACACTGAAAATGACTAGAAGGAACATTGGGGCTTCTTTTCATTGTCTCTGACATAGGGTTTCACTGTCCCGGGAAAGTCTCTGCTAACACCCTGCAGAGCGCTGTACCCAATACACAGAAACGTCTTGCGGTATCTCCCACATGGAAAGTGCCAGGAGGGAGAAGTAGGGATTATGCTTAGACTTTCTCGGAACTGCTTCAAATCAACTAGATATCTTTGTGCTGTAAATCTCCCAACAGCCAAATGTAAAAGCAGCAAACATCTCGCTGTATGTCCCACATCCAAAGTGCCAAGAGAGAGCTTGCTCTCCCTGTCTTTGAGTACTGTTTGCACTGTCCCGGTTACCTCTTTGCTAACATTCTCTTCAGAGCTGCTGTGAAACCAGGAACCACGTGGAGAAGGCACCCACACTGAAAATGACTAGAAGGAACATTGGGGCTTCTTTTCATTGTCTCTGACATAGGGTTTCACTGTCCCGGGAAAATCTCTGCTAACACCCTGCAGAGCGCTGTACCCAATACACAGAAACGTCTTGCGGTATCTCCCACATGGAAAGTGCCAGGAGGGAAAAGTGGGGATTATGCTTAGACTTTCTCGGAACTGCTTCAAATCAACTAGATATCTTTGTGCTGTAAATCTCCCAACAGCCAAATGTAAAAGCAGCAAACATCTCGCTGTATGTCCCACATCCAAAGTGCCAAGAGAGAGCTTGCTCTCCCTGTCTTTGAGTACTGTTTGCACTGTCCCAGTTACCTCTTTGCTAACATTCTCTTCAGAGCTGCTGTGAAACCAGGAACCACGTGGAGAAGGCACCCACACTGAAAATGACTAGAAGGAACATTGGGGCTTCTTTTCATTGTCTCTGACATAGGGTTTCACTGTCCCGGGAAAGTCTCTGCTAACACCCTGCAGAGCGCTGTACCCAATACACAGAAACGTCTTGCGGTATCTCCCACATGGAAAGTGCCAGGAGGGAAAAGTGGGGATTATGCTTAGACTTTCTCGGAACTGCTTCAAATCAACTAGATATCTTTGTGCTGTAAATCTCCCAACAGCCAAATGTAAAAGCAGCAAACATCTCGCTGTATGTCCCACATCCAAAGTGCCAAGAGAGAGCTTGCTCTCCCTGTCTTTGAGTACTGTTTGCACTGTCCCGGTTACCTCTTTGCTAACATTCTCTTCAGAGCTGCTGTGAAACCAGGAACCACGTGGAGAAGGCACCCACACTGAAAATGACTAGAAGGAACATTGGGGCTTCTTTTCATTGTCTCTGACATAGGGTTTCACTGTCCCGGGAAAGTCTCTGCTAACACCCTGCAGAGCGCTGTACCCAATACACAGAAACGTCTTGCGGTATCTCCCACATGGAAAGTGCCAGGAGGGAAAAGTGGGGATTATGTTTAGACTTTCTCGGAACTGCTTCAAATCAACTAGATATCTTTGTGCTGTAAATCTCCCAACAGCCAAATGTAAAAGCAGCAAACATCTCGCTGTATGTCCCACATCCAAAGTGCCAAGAGAGAGCTTGCTCTCCCTGTCTTTGAGTACTGTTTGCACTGTCCCGGTTACCTCTTTGCTAACATTCTCTTCAGAGCTGCTGTGAAACCAGGAACCACGTGGAGAAGGCACCCACACTGAAAATGACTAGAAGGAACATTGGGGCTTCTTTTCATTGTCTCTGACATAGGGTTTCACTGTCCCGGGAAAGTCTCTGCTAACACCCTGCAGAGCGCTGTACCCAATACACAGAAACGTCTTGCGGTATCTCCCACATGGAAAGTGCCAGGAGGGAGAAGTAGGGATTATGCTTAGACTTTCTCGGAACTGCTTCAAATCAACTAGATATCTTTGTGCTGTAAATCTCCCAACAGCCAAATGTAAAAGCAGCAAACATCTCGCTGTATATCCCACATCCAAAGTGCCAAGAGAGAGCTTGCTCTCCCTGTCTTTGAGTACTGTTTGCACTGTCCCGGTTACCTCTTTGCTAACATTCTCTTCAGAGCTGCTGTGAAACCAGGAACCACGTGGAGAAGGCACCCACACTGAAAATGACTAGAAGGAACATTGGGGCTTCTTTTCATTGTCTCTGACATAGGGTTTCACTGTCCCGGGAAAATCTCTGCTAACACCCTGCAGAGCGCTGTACCCAATACACAGAAACGTCTTGCGGTATCTCCCACATGGAAAGTGCCAGGAGGGAAAAGTGGGGATTATGCTTAGACTTTCTCGGAACTGCTTCAAATCAACTAGATATCTTTGTGCTGTAAATCTCCCAACAGCCAAATGTAAAAGCAGCAAACATCTCGCTGTATGTCCCACATCCAAAGTGCCAAGAGAGAGCTTGCTCTCCCTGTCTTTGAGTACTGTTTGCACTGTCCCGGTTACCTCTTTGCTAACATTCTCTTCAGAGCTGCTGTGAAACCAGGAACCACGTGGAGAAGGCACCCACACTGAAAATGACTAGAAGGAACATTGGGGCTTCTTTTCATTGTCTCTGACATAGGGTTTCACTGTCCCGGGAAAGTCTCTGCTAACACCCTGCAGAGCGCTGTACCCAATACACAGAAACGTCTTGCGGTATCTCCCACATGGAAAGTGCCAGGAGGGAAAAGTGTGGATTATGTTTAGACTTTCTCGGAACTGCTTCAAATCAACTAGATATCTTTGTGCTGTAAATCTCCCAACAGCCAAATGTAAAAGCAGCAAACATCTCGCTGTATGTCCCACATCCAAAGTGCCAAGAGAGAGCTTGCTCTCCCTGTCTTTGAGTACTGTTTGCACTGTCCCGGTTACCTCTTTGCTAACATTCTCTTCAGAGCTGCTGTGAAACCAGGAACCACGTGGAGAAGGCACCCACACTGAAAGTGACTAGAAGGAACATTGGGGCTTCTTTTCATTGTCTCTGACATAGGGTTTCACTGTCCCGGGAAAGTCTCTGCTAACACCCTGCAGAGCGCTGTACCCAATACACAGAAACGTCTTGCGGTATCTCCCACATGGAAAGTGCCAGGAGGGAAAAGTGGGGATTATGCCTAGACTTTCTCGGAACTGCTTCAAATCAACTAGATATCTTTGTGCTGTAAATCTCCCAACAGCCAAATGTAAAAGCAGCAAACATCTCGCTGTATGTCCCACATCCAAAGTGCCAAGAGAGAGCTTGCTCTCCCTGTCTTTGAGTACTGTTTGCACTGTCCCGGTTACCTCTTTGCTAACATTCTCTTCAGAGCTGCTGTGAAACCAGGAACCACGTGGAGAAGGCACCCACACTGAAAATGACTAGAAGGAACATTGGGGCTTCTTTTCATTGTCTCTGACATAGGGTTTCACTGTCCCGGGAAAGTCTCTGCTAACACCCTGCAGAGCGCTGTACCCAATACACAGAAACGTCTTGCGGTATCTCCCACATGGAAAGTGCCAGGAGGGAGAAGTAGGGATTATGCTTAGACTTTCTCAGAACTGCTTCAAATCAACTAGATATCTTTGTGCTGTAAATCTCCCAACAGCCAAATGTAAAAGCAGCAAACATCTCGCTGTATGTCCCACATCCAAAGTGCCAAGAGAGAGCTTGCTCTCCCTGTCTTTGAGTACTGTTTGCACTGTCCCGGTTACCTCTTTGCTAACATTCTCTTCAGAGCTGCTGTGAAACCAGGAACCACGTGGAGAAGGCACCCACACTGAAAATGACTAGAAGGAACATTGGGGCTTCTTTTCATTGTCTCTGACATAGGGTTTCACTGTCCCGGGAAAATCTCTGCTAACACCCTGCAGAGCGCTGTACCCAATACACAGAAACGTCTTGCGGTATCTCCCACATGGAAAGTGCCAGGAGGGAAAAGTGGGGATTATGCTTAGACTTTCTCGGAACTGCTTCAAATCAACTAGATATCTTTGTGCTGTAAATCTCCCAACAGCCAAATGTAAAAGCAGCAAACATCTCGCTGTATGTCCCACATCCAAAGTGCCAAGAGAGAGCTTGCTCTCCCTGTCTTTGAGTACTGTTTGCACTGTCCCAGTTACCTCTTTGCTAACATTCTCTTCAGAGCTGCTGTGAAACCAGGAACCACGTGGAGAAGGCACCCACACTGAAAGTGACTAGAAGGAACATTGGGGCTTCTTTTCATTGTCTCTGACATAGGGTTTCACTGTCCCGGGAAAGTCTCTGCTAACACCCTGCAGAGCGCTGTACCCAATACACAGAAACGTCTTGCGGTATCTCCCACATGGAAAGTGCCAGGAGGGAAAAGTGGGGATTATGCTTAGACTTTCTCGGAACTGCTTCAAATCAACTAGATATCTTTGTGCTGTAAATCTCCCAACAGCCAAATGTAAAAGCAGCAAACATCTCGCTGTATGTCCCACATCCAAAGTGCCAAGAGAGAGCTTGCTCTCCCTGTCTTTGAGTACTGTTTGCACTGTCCCGGTTACCTCTTTGCTAACATTCTCTTCAGAGCTGCTGTGAAACCAGGAACCACGTGGAGAAGGCACCCACACTGAAAATGACTAGAAGGAACATTGGGGCTTCTTTTCATTGTCTCTGACATAGGGTTTCACTGTCCCGGGAAAGTCTCTGCTAACACCCTGCAGAGCGCTGTACCCAATACACAGAAACGTCTTGCGGTATCTCCCACATGGAAAGTGCCAGGAGGGAAAAGTGGGGATTATGTTTAGACTTTCTCAGAACTGCTTCAAATCAACTAGATATCTTTGTGCTGTAAATCTCCCAACAGCCAAATGTAAAAGCAGCAAACATCTCGCTGTATGTCCCACATCCAAAGTGCCAAGAGAGAGCTTGCTCTCCCTGTCTTTGAGTACTGTTTGCACTGTCCCGGTTACCTCTTTGCTAACATTCTCTTCAGAGCTGCTGTGAAACCAGGAACCACGTGGAGAAGGCACCCACACTGAAAATGACTAGAAGGAACATTGGGGCTTCTTTTCATTGTCTCTGACATAGGGTTTCACTGTCCCGGGAAAGTCTCTGCTAACACCCTGCAGAGCGCTGTACCCAATACACAGAAACGTCTTGCGGTATCTCCCACATGGAAAGTGCCAGGAGGGAAAAGTGGGGATAATGCTTAGACTTTCTCGGAACTGCTTCAAATCAACTAGATATCTTTGTGCTGTAAATCTCCCAACAGCCAAATGTAAAAGCAGCAAACATCTCGCTGTATGTCCCACATCCAAAGTGCCAAGAGAGAGCTTGCTCTCCCTGTCTTTGAGTACTGTTTGCACTGTCCCGGTTACCTCTTTGCTAACATTCTCTTCAGAGCTGCTGTGAAACCAGGAACCACGTGGAGAAGGCACCCACACTGAAAATGACTAGAAGGAACATTGGGGCTTCTTTTCATTGTCTCTGACATAGGGTTTCACTGTCCCGGGAAAATCTCTGCTAACACCCTGCAGAGCGCTGTACCCAATACACAGAAACGTCTTGCGGTATCTCCCACATGGAAAGTGCCAGGAGGGAAAAGTGGGGATTATGCTTAGACTTTCTCGGAACTGCTTCAAATCAACTAGATATCTTTGTGCTGTAAATCTCCCAACAGCCAAATGTAAAAGCAGCAAACATCTCGCTGTATGTCCCACATCCAAAGTGCCAAGAGAGAGCTTGCTCTCCCTGTCTTTGAGTACTGTTTGCACTGTCCCGGTTACCTCTTTGCTAACATTCTCTTCAGAGCTGCTGTGAAACCAGGAACCACGTGGAGAAGGCACCCACACTGAAAATGACTAGAAGGAACATTGGGGCTTCTTTTCATTGTCTCTGACATAGGGTTTCACTGTCCCGGGAAAGTCTCTGCTAACACCCTGCAGAGCGCTGTACCCAATACACAGAAACATCTTGCGGTATCTCCCACATGGAAAGTGCCAGGAGGGAAAAGTGGGGATTATGCTTAGACTTTCTCGGAACTGCTTCAAATCAACTAGATATCTTTGTGCTGTAAATCTCCCAACAGCCAAATGTAAAAGCAGCAAACATCTCGCTGTATGTCCCACATCCAAAGTGCCAAGAGAGAGCTTGCTCTCCCTGTCTTTGAGTACTGTTTGCACTGTCCCGGTTACCTCTTTGCTAACATTCTCTTCAGAGCTGCAGTGAAACCAGGAACCACATGGAGAAGGCACCCACACTGAAAATGCCTGGAGGGAACCTTGGGGCTTCTTCTCCGTGTCTCTGACATAGGGTTTCACTGTCCCGGGAAAGTCTCTGCTAACACCCTGCAGAGCGCTGTACCCAATACACAGAAACGTCTTGCGGTATCTCCCACATGGAAAGTGCCAGGAGGGAAAAGTGGGGATTATGTTTAGACTTTCTCGGAACTGCTTCAAATCAACTAGATATCTTTGTGCTGTAAATCTCCCAACAGCCAAATGTAAAAGCAGCAAACATCTCGCTGTATGTCCCACATCCAAAGTGCCAAGAGAGAGCTTGCTCTCCCTGTCTTTGAGTACTGTTTGCACTGTCCCGGTTACCTCTTTGCTAACATTCTCTTCAGAGCTGCTGTGAAACCAGGAACCACGTGGAGAAGGCACCCACACTGAAAATGACTAGAAGGAACATTGGGGCTTCTTTTCATTGTCTCTGACATAGGGTTTCACTGTCCCGGGAAAATCTCTGCTAACACCCTGCAGAGCGCTGTACCCAATACACAGAAACGTCTTGCGGTATCTCCCACATGGGAAGTGCCAGGAGGGAAAAGTGGGGATTATGCTTAGACTTTCTCGGAACTGCTTCAAATCAACTAGATATCTTTGTGCTGTAAATCTCCCAATAGCCAAATGTAAAAGCAGCAAACATCTCGCTGTATGTCCCACATCCAAAGTGCCAAGAGAGAGCTTGCTCTCCCTGTCTTTGAGTACTGTTTGCACTGTCCCGGTTACCTCTTTTCTAACATTCTCTTCAGAGCTGCTGTGAAACCAGGAACCACGTGGAGAAGGCACCCACACTGAAAATGACTAGAAGGAACATTGGGGCTTCTTTTCATTGTCTCTGACATAGGGTTTCACTGTCCCGGGAAAATCTCTGCTAACACCCTGCAGAGCGCTGTACCCAATACACAGAAACGTCTTGCGGTATCTCCCACATGGGAAGTGCCAGGAGGGAAAAGTGGGGATTATGCTTAGACTTTCTCGGAACTGCTTCAAATCAACTAGATATCTTTGTGCTGTAAATCTCCCAACAGCCAAATGTAAAAGCAGCAAACATCTCGCTGTATGTCCCACATCCAAAGTGCCAAGAGAGAGCTTGCTCTCCCTGTCTTTGAGTACTGTTTGCACTGTCCCGGTTACCTCTTTTCTAACATTCTCTTCAGAGCTGCTGTGAAACCAGGAACCACGTGGAGAAGGCACCCACACTGAAAATGACTAGAAGGAACATTGGGGCTTCTTTTCATTGTCTCTGACATAGGGTTTCACTGTCCCGGGAAAATCTCTGCTAACACCCTGCAGAGCGCTGTACCCAATACACAGAAACGTCTTGCGGTATCTCCCACATGGAAAGTGCCAGGAGGGAAAAGTGGGGATTATGCTTAGACTTTCTCAGAACTGCTTCAAATCAACTAGATATCTTTGTGCTGTAAATCTCCCAACAGCCAAATGTAAAAGCAGCAAACATCTCGCTGTATGTCCCACATCCAAAGTGCCAAGAGAGAGCTTGCTCTCCCTGTCTTTGAGTACTGTTTGCACTGTCCCGGTTACCTCTTTGCTAACATTCTCTTCAGAGCTGCTGTGAAACCAGGAACCACGTGGAGAAGGCACCCACACTGAAAATGACTAGAAGGAACATTGGGGCTTCTTTTCATTGTCTCTGACATAGGGTTTCACTGTCCCGGGAAAATCTCTGCTAACACCCTGCAGAGCGCTGTACCCAATACACAGAAACGTCTTGCGGTATCTCCCACATGGAAAGTGCCAGGAGGGAAAAGTGGGGATTATGTTTAGACTTTCTCGGAACTGCTTCAAATCAACTAGATATCTTTGTGCTGTAAATCTCCCAACAGCCAAATGTAAAAGCAGCAAACATCTCGCTGTATGTCCCACATCCAAAGTGCCAAGAGAGAGCTTGCTCTCCCTGTCTTTGAGTACTGTTTGCACTGTCCCGGTTACCTCTTTGCTAACATTCTCTTCAGAGCTGCTGTGAAACCAGGAACCACGTGGAGAAGGCACCCACACTGAAAGTGCCTGGAAGGAACGTTGGGGCTTCTTCTCCGTGTCTCTGACATAGGGTTTCACTGTCCCGGGAAAGTCTCTGCTAACACCCTGCAGAGCGCTGTACCCAATACACAGAAACGTCTTGCGGTATCTCCCACATGGAAAGTGCCAGGAGGGAAAAGTGGGGATTATGCTTAGACTTTCTCGGAACTGCTTCAAATCAACTAGATATCTTTGTGCTGTAAATCTCCCAACAGCCAAATGTAAAAGCAGCAAACATCTCGCTGTATGTCCCACATCCAAAGTGCCAAGAGAGAGCTTCCTCTCCCTGTCTTTGAGTACTGTTTGCACTGTTTGCACTTGTTTGCAAATGGCCATATGTCTGTTGATGGGTCCCACGCCCAAAGAGTCTAGCACGGAAAACTAGGCCTTGTTCTAAAGCTCTTTGGAACCGCTTGCGTAGCCCCACACAACTGGGGGCTGCAGTCTTGCCATGTGTGTGGGGCTACGCAAGCGGTTCCCAAAGAGCTTTAGAACAAGGCCTAGTTTTCCCTGCTGACTCTTTGGGCGTGGGACCCATCAACAGACATATGGCCATTTTTGTGCCTGGCGCGGCGCCAAGTGGGAAAGGGTGGTTTTGAGGCTGAAAGTGCCAAAAAAGCCTGCAGCCCGCAGCTGTGTGGGGCTACGCAAGCGGTTCCCAAAGAGCTTTAGAACAAGGCCTAGTTTTCCCTGCTGGCTCTTTGGGCGTGGGACCAGTCTCCAGCCATATGGCCATTTTTGTGCCTGGCGCGGCGACAAGTGGGGAAGGGTGTTTTTGAGGCTGAAGGCAGCAGGAAAGCCTGCAGCCCGCAGGTGTGTGGGGCTACGCAAGCGGTTCCCAAAGAGCTTTAGAACAAGGCATAGTTTTCCCTGCTGGCTCTTTGGGCGTGGGACCAAGCTCCAGCCATATGGCCATTTTGTGCCTGGCACGGCGCCAAGTGGGAAAGGGTGTTTTTGAGGCTGAAGGCAGCAGGAAAGCCTGCAGCCCCCAGGTCCGTGGGGCTACGCAAGCGGTTCCCAAAGAGCTTTAGAACAAGGCCTAATTTTCCCTGCTGGCTCTTTGGGCGTGGGACCCATCAACAGACATATGGCCATTTTTGTGCCTGGTGCGGCCAGAAGTGGGAATAGGTGGTTTTGAGGCTGAAAGTGCCAAAAAAGCCTGCAGCCTGCAGGTGTGTAGGGCTACGCAAGCGGTTCCCAAAGAGCTTTAGAACAAGGCCTAGTTTTCCCTGCTAGCTCTTTGGGCGTGGGACCAGTCTCCAGCCATATGGCCATTTTTGTGCCTGGCGCGGCGCCAAGTGGGAAAGGATGGTTTTGAGGCTGAAGGCAGCAGGAAAGCCTGCAGCCCCCAGGTGTGTGGGGCTACGCAAGCGGTTCCCAAAGAGCTTTAGAACAAGGCCTAGTTTTCCCTGCTGGCTCTTTGGGCGTGGGACCAATCTCCAGACATATGGCCATTTTTGTGCCTGTCGCGGTGCCAAGTGGGAAAGGGTGGTTTTGAGGCTGAAGGCAGCAGGAAAGCCTGCAGCCCCCAGGTGTGTGGGGCTACGCAAGCGGTTCCCAAAGAGCTTTAGAACAAGGCATAGTTTTCCCTGCTGGCTCTTTGGGCGTGGGACCAATCTGCAGACATATGGCCATTTTGGGGCTTGGCGCGGCAACAAGTGGGGAAGGGTGGTTTTGAGGCTGAAGGCAGCAGGAAAGCCTGCAGCCCCCATGTGTGTGGGGCTACGCAAGCGGTTCCCAAAGAGCTTTAGAACAAGGCCTAGTTTTCCCTGCTGACTCTTTGGGCGTGGGACCAATCTCCAGACATTGGCCATTTTTGTGCCTGGCGCGGCGCCAAGTGAGAAAGGGTGGTTTTGAGGCTGAAGGCAGCAGGAAAGCCTGCAGCCCCCATGTGTGTGGGGCTACGCAAGCGGTTCCCAAAGAGCTTTAGAACAAGGCCTAGTTTTCCCTGCTGACTCTTTGGGCGTGGGACCCATCAACAGACATATGGCCATTTTTGTGCCTGGCGCGGCGCCAAGTGGGAAAGGGTGGTTTTGAGGCTGAAAGTGCCAAAAAAGCCTGCAGCCCGCAGCTGTGTGGGGCTACGCAAGCGGTTCCCAAAGAGCTTTAGAACAAGGCCTAGTTTTCCCTGCTGGCTCTTTGGGCGTGGGACCAAGCTCCAGCCATATGGCAATTTTTGTGCCTGGCGCGGCGCCAAGTGGGAAAGGGTGTTTTTGAGGCTGAAGGCAGCAGGAAAGCCTGCAGCCCCCAGGTGTGTGGGGCTACGCAAGCGGTTCCCAAAGAGCTTTAGAACAAGGCATAGTTTTCCCTGCTGGCTCCTTGGGTGTGGGACCCATATCCATACCTATGGACATTTTTGTGCCTGGCGTGGCGCCAAGTGGGAAAGGGTGTTTTTGAGGCTGAAGGCAGCAGGAAAGCCTGCAGCCCCCAGGTGTGTGGGGCTACGCAAGCGGTTCCCAAAGACCTATAGAACAAGGCATAGTTTTCCCTGCTGGCTCTTTCAGCGTTGGACCCATCTCCAGACATATGTCCATTTTAGGGGCTTGGCGCGGCGCCAAGTGGGAAAGGGTGGTTTTGAGGCTGAAGGCAGCAGGAAAGCCTGCAGCCCGCAGGTGTGTGGGGCTATGCAAGCGGTTCCCAAAGAGCTTTAGAACAAGGCCTAATTTTCCCTGCTGGCTCTTTGCGCGTGGGACCAGTTTCTAGCCATATGGCCATTTTTGTGCCTGGCGCGGCGCCAAGTGGGAAAGGGTGGTTTTGAGGCTGAAGGCAGCAGGAAAGCCTGCAGCCCCGAGGTGTGTGGGGCTACGCAAGCGGTTCCCAAAGAGCTTTAGAACAAGGCCTAGTTTTCCCTGCTGACTCTTTGGGCGTGGGACCAATCTCCAGACATTGGCCATTTTTGTGCCTGGCGCGGCGCCAAGTGAGAAAGGGTGGTTTTGAGGCTGAAGGCAGCAGGAAAGCCTGCAGCCCCCATGTGTGTGGGGCTACGCAAGCGGTTCCCAAAGAGCTTTAGAACAAGGCCTAGTTTTCCCTGCTGACTCTTTGGGCGTGGGACCCATCAACAGACATATGGCCATTTTTGTGCCTGGCGCGGCGCCAAGTGGGAAAGGGTGGTTTTGAGGCTGAAAGTGCCAAAAAAGCCTGCAGCCCGCAGCTGTGTGGGGCTACGCAAGCGGTTCCCAAAGAGCTTTAGAACAAGGCCTAGTTTTCCCTGCTGGCTCTTTGGGTGTGGGACCAGTCTCCAGCCATATGGCCATTTTTGTGCCTGGCGCGGCGCCAAGTGGGAAAGGGTGTTTTTGAGGCTGAAGGCAGCAGGAAAGCCTGCAGCCCCCAGGTGTGTGGGGCTACGCAAGCAGTTCCCAAAGAGCTTTAGAACAAGGCCTAATTTTCCCTGCTGGCTCTTTGGGCGTGGGACCAAGCTCCAGCCATATGGCAATTTTTGTGCCTGGCGCGGCGCCAAGTGGGAAAGGGTGTTTTTGAGGCTGAAGGCAGCAGGAAAGCCTGCAGCCCCCAGGTGTGTGGGGCTACGCAAGCGGTTCCCAAAGAGCTTTAGAACAAGGCATAGTTTTCCCTGCTGGCTCCTTGGGTGTGGGACCCATATCCATACCTATGGACATTTTTGTGCCTGGCGTGGCGCCAAGTGGGAAAGGGTGTTTTTGAGGCTGAAGGCAGCAGGAAAGCCTGCAGCCCCCAGGTGTGTGGGGCTACGCAAGCGGTTCCCAAAGACCTATAGAACAAGGCATAGTTTTCCCTGCTGGCTCTTTCAGCGTTGGACCCATCTCCAGACATATGTCCATTTTAGGGGCTTGGCGCGGCGCCAAGTGGGAAAGGGTGGTTTTGAGGCTGAAGGCAGCAGGAAAGCCTGCAGCCCGCAGGTGTGTGGGGCTATGCAAGCGGTTCCCAAAGAGCTTTAGAACAAGGCCTAATTTTCCCTGCTGGCTCTTTGCGCGTGGGACCAGTTTCTAGCCATATGGCCATTTTTGTGCCTGGCGCGGCGCCAAGTGGGAAAGGGTGGTTTTGAGGCTGAAGGCAGCAGGAAAGCCTGCAGCCCCGAGGTGTGTGGGGCTACGCAAGCGGTTCCCAAAGAGCTTTCGAACAAGGCATAGTTTTCCCTGCTGGCTCTTTGGGCGTGTGACCAAGCTCCAGCCATATGGCCATTTTGGGGCTTGGCGCGGCAACAAGTGGGGAAGGGTGGTTTTGAGGCTGAAGGCAGCAGGAAAGCCTGCAGCCCCCAGGTCCGTGGGGCTACGCAAGAGGTTCCCAAAGAGCTTTAGAACAAGGCATAGTTTTCCCTGCTGGCTCTTTGGGCGTTCGACCCATCTCCAGACATATGGCCATTTTGGGGCTTGGCGCGGCGACAAGTGGGGAAGGGTGGTTTTGAGGCTGAAGGCAGCAGGAAAGCCTGCAGCCCCCAGGTCCGTGGGGCTATGCAAGCGGTTCCCAAAGAGCTTTAGAACAAGGCCTAGTTTTCCCTGCTGGCTCTTTGGGCGTGGGACCAATCTCCAGACATTGGCCATTTTTGTGCCTGGCGCGGCGCCAAGTGAGAAAGGGTGGTTTTGAGGCTGAAGGCAGCAGGAAAGCCTGCAGCCCCCAGGTGTGTGGGGCTACGCCAGCGGTTCCCAAAGAGCTTTAGAACAAGGCCTAGTTTTCCCTGCTGACTCTTTGGGCGTGGGACCCATCAACAGACATATGGCCATTTTTGTGCCTGGCGCGGCGCCAAGTGGGAAAGGGTGGTTTTGAGGCTGAAAGTGCCAAAAAAGCATGCAGCCCGCAGCTGTGTGGGGCTACGCAATCGGTTCCCAAAGAGCTTTAGAACAAGGCCTAATTTTCCCTGCTGGCTCTTTGCGCGTGGGACCAGTTTCGAGCCATATGGCCATTTTTGTGCCTGGCGCGGCGACAAGTGGGAAAGGGTGGTTTTGAGGCTGAAGGCAGCAGGAAAGCCTGCAGCCCCCAGGTCCGTGGGGCTACGCAAGCTGTTCCCAAAGAGCTTTAGAACAAGGCATAGTTTTCCCTGCTGGCTCTTTGGGCGTTGGACTCATCTCCAGACATATGACCATTTTGGGACTTGGCGCGGCCACAAGTGGGGAAGGGTTTTTTTGAGGCTGAAGGCAGCAGGAAAGCCTGCAGCCCGCAGGTGTGTAGGGCTACGCAAGCGGTTCCCAAAGAGCTTTAGAACAAGGCATAGTTTTCCCTGCTGGCTCTTTGGGCGTGGGACCAATCTCCAGCCATATGGCCATTTTTGTGCCTGGCGCGGCGCCAAGTGGGAAAGGGTGGTTTTCAGGCTGAAAGTGCCGAAAAAGCCTGCAGCCCCCAGGTGTGTGGGGCTACGCAAGCGGTTCCCAAGAGCTTTAGAACAAGGCCTAGTATTCCATGCTGGCTCTTTGGGCGTGGGACCCTTCAACAGACATATGGCCATTTTTGTGCCTGGTGCGGCCACAAGTGGGAAAGGGTGGTTTTGATGCTGAAAGTGCCAAAAAAGCCTGCAGCCCCCAGGTGTGTAGGGCTACGCAAGCGGTTCCCAAAGAGCTTTAGAACAAGGCCTAGTTTTCCCTGCTGACTCTTTGGGCGTGGGACCCATCAACAGACATATGGCCATTTTTGTGCCTGGTGCGGCCAGAAGTGGGAATAGGTGGTTTTGAGGCTGAAAGTGCCAAAAAAGCCTGCAGCCCGCAGCTGTGTGGGGCTACGCAAACGGTTCCCAAAGAGCTTTAGAACAAGGCCTAGTTTTCCCTGCTGGCTCTTTGGGCGTGGGACCAGTCTCCAGCCATATGGCCATTTTTGTGCCTGGCGCGGCGCCAAGTGGGAAAGGGTGGTTTTGAGGCTGAAGGCAGCAGGAAAGCCTGCAGCCCCCAGGTCCATGGGGCTACGCAAGAGGTTCCCAAAGAGCTTTAGAACAAGGCATAGTTTTCCCTGCTGGCTCTTTGGGCGTGGGACCAGTCTCCAGACATATGGCCATTTTTGTGCCTGGCGCGGCGACAAGTGGGGAAGGGTGGTTTTGAGGCTGAAGGCAGCAGGAAAGCCTGCAGCCCCCAGGTCCGTGGGGCTACGCAAGCCGTTCCCAAAGAGCTTTAGAACAAGGCATAGTTTTCCCTGCTGGCTCTTTGGGTGTGGGACCAGTCTCCAGCCATATGGCCATTTTTGTGCCTGGCGCGGCGCAAAGTGGGAAAGGGTGGTTTTGAGGCTGAAGGCAGCAGGAAAGCCTGCAGCCCCCATGTGTGTGGGGCTACGCAAGCGGTTCCCAAAGAGCTTTAGAACAAGGCCTAATTTTCCCTGCTGGCTCTTTGCGCGTGGGACCAGTTTCTAGCCATATGGCCATTTTTGTGCCTGGCGCGGCGCCAAGTGGGAAAGGGTGGTTTTGAGGCTGAAGGCAGCAGGAAAGCCTGCAGCCCCCAGGTCCGTGGGGCTACGCAAGCTGTTCCCAAAGAGCTTTAGAACAAGGCATAGTTTTCCCTGCTGGCTCTTTGGGCGTTGGACTCATCTCCAGACATATGACCATTTTGGGACTTAGCGCGGCCACAAGTGGGGAAGGGTTTTTTTGAGGCTGAAGGCAGCAGGAAAGCCTGCAGCCCGCAGGTGTGTAGGGCTACGCAAGCGGTTCCCAAAGAGCTTTAGAACAAGGCATAGTTTTCCCTGCTGGCTCTTTGGGCGTGGGACCAATCTCCAGCCATATGGCCATTTTTGTGCCTGGCGCGGCGCCAAGTGGGAAAGGGTGGTTTTCAGGCTGAAAGTGCCGAAAAAGCCTGCAGCCCCCAGGTGTGTGGGGCTACGCAAGCGATTCCCAAGAGCTTTAGAACAAGGCCTAGTATTCCCTGCTGGCTCTTTGGGCGTGGGACCCTTCAACAGACATATGGCCATTTTTGTGCCTGGTGCGGCCACAAGTGGGAAAGGGTGGTTTTGATGCTGAAAGTGCCAAAAAAGCCTGCAGCCCCCAGGTGTGTAGGGCTACGCAAGCGGTTCCCAAAGTGCTTTAGAACAAGGCCTAGTTTTCCCTGCTGACTCTTTGGGCGTGGGACCCATCAACAGACATATGGCCATTTTTGTGCCTGGTGCGGCCAGAAGTGGGAATAGGTGGTTTTGAGGCTGAAAGTGCCAAAAAAGCCTGCAGCCCGCAGCTGTGTGGGGCTACGCAAACGGTTCCCAAAGAGCTTTAGAACAAGGCCTAGTTTTCCCTGCTGGCTCTTTGGGCGTGGGACCAGTCTCCAGCCATATGGCCATTTTTGTGCCTGGCGCGGCGCCAAGTGGGAAAGGGTGGTTTTGAGGCTGAAGGCAGCAGGAAAGCCTGCAGCCCCCAGGTCCATGGGGCTACGCAAGAGGTTCCCAAAGAGCTTTAGAACAAGGCATAGTTTTCCCTGCTGGCTCTTTGGGCGTGGGACCAGTCTCCAGACATATGGCCATTTTTGTGCCTGGCGCGGCGACAAGTGGGGAAGGGTGGTTTTGAGGCTGAAGGCAGCAGGAAAGCCTGCAGCCCCCAGGTCCGTGGGGCTACGCAAGCCGTTCCCAAAGAGCTTTAGAACAAGGCATAGTTTTCCCTGCTGGCTCTTTGGGTGTGGGACCAGTCTCCAGCCATATGGCCATTTTTGTGCCTGGCGCGGCGCCAAGTGGGAAAGGGTGGTTTTGAGGCTGAAGGCAGCAGGAAAGCCTGCAGCCCCCATGTGTGTGGGGCTACGCAAGCGGTTCCCAAAGAGCTTTAGAACAAGGCCTAGTATTCCCTGCTGGCTCTTTGGGCGTGGGACCCATCAACAGACATATGGCCATTTTTGTGCCTGGTGCGGCCACAAGTGGGAAAGGGTGGTTTTGAGGCTGAAAGTGCCAAAAAAGCCTGCAGCCCGCAGGTGTGTAGGGCTACGCAAGCGGTTCCCAAAGAGCTTTAGAACAAGGCCTAGTTTTCCCTGCTGACTCTTTGGGCGTGGGACCAATCTGCAGACATATGGCCATTTTTGTGCCTGGCGCGGTGCCAAGTGGGAAAGGGTGGTTTTGAGGCTGAAGGCAGCAGGAAAGCCTGCAGCCCCCAGGTGTGTGGGGCTACGCAAGCGGTTCCCAAAGAGCTTTAGAACAAGGCATAGTTTTCCCTGCTGGCTCCTTGGGTGTGGGACCCATATCCATACCTATGGCCATTTTTGTGCCTGGCGTGGCGCCAAGTGGGAAAGGGTGTTTTTGAGGCTGAAGGCAGCAGGAAAACCTGCAGCCCCCAGGTGTGTGGGGCTACCCAAGCTTTTCCAAAAGAGCTTTAGAACAAGGCATAGTTTTCCCTGCTGGCTCTTTGGGCGTGGGACCAATCTCCAGCCATATGGCAATTTTTGTGCCTGGAGAGACGCCAAGTCGGAAAGGGTGGTTTTGAGGCTGAAGGCAGCAGGAAAGCCTGCAGCCCCCAGGTGTGTGGGGCTACGCAAGCCGTTCCCAAAGAGCTTTAGAACAAGGCATAGTTTTCCCTGCTGGCTCTTTGGGCGTGGGACCAGTCTCCAGCCATATGGCCATTTTTGTGCCTGGCGCGGCGCCAAGTGGGAAAGGGTGGTTTTGAGGCTGAAGGCAGCAGGAAAGCCTGCAGCCCCCAGGTGTGTGGGGCTACGCAAGCGGTTCCAAAGAGCTTTAGAACAAGGCATAGTTTTCCCTGCTGGCTCCTTGGGTGTGGGACCCATATCCATACCTATGGCCATTTTTGTGCCTGGCGTGGCGCCAAGTGGGAAAGGGTGGTTTTGAGGCTGAAGGCAGCAGGAAAGCCTGCAGCCCCCAGGTGTGTGGGGCTACGCAAGCGTTTCCCAAAGAGCTTTAGAACAAGGCATAGTTTTCCCTGCTGGCTCTGTGGGCATGGGACCAATCTCCAGACATATGGGCATTTTTGTGCCTGGCGCGGCGCCAAGTGGGAAAGGGTGGTTTTGAGGCTGAAGGCAGCAGGAAAGCCTGCAGCCCCCAGGTGTGTGGGGCTACGCAAGAGGTTCCCAAAGAGCTTTAGAACAAGGCATAGTTTTCCCTGCTGGCTCTTTGGGTGTTGGACCCATTTCCAGACATATGGCCATTTTGGGGCTTGGCCCGGCAACAAGTGGGGAAGGGTGGTTTTGAGGCTGAAGGCAGCAGGAAAGCCTGCAGCCCCCAGGTGTGTGGGGCTACGCAAGCGGTTCCAAAGAGCTTAAGAACAAGGCCTAGTTTTCCCTGCTGCCTCCTTGGGTGTGGGACCCATATCCATACCTATGGCAATTTTTGTGCCTGCCGTGGCGCAAAGTGGGAAAGGGTGGTTTTGAGGCTGAAGGCAGCAGGAAAGCCTGCAGCCCCCAGGTGTGTGGTGCTACCCAAGCGTTTCCCAAAGAGCTTTAGAACAAGGCATAGTTTTCCCTGCTGGCTCTTTGGGCGTGGGACCAATCTGCAGACATATGGCCATTTTTGTGCCTGTCGCGGCGCCAAGTGGGAAAGGGTGGTTTTGAGGCTGAAGGCAGCAGGAAAGCCTGCAGCCCCCAGGTGTGTGGGGCTACGCAAGAGGTTCCCAAAGAGCTTTAGAACAAGGCATAGTTTTCCCTGCTGGCTCTTTGGGCGTGGGACCAATCTCCAGCCATATGGCAATTTTTGTGCCTGGAGAGACGCCAAGTGGGAAAGGGTGGTTTTGAGGCTGAAGGCAGCAGGAAAGCCTGCAGCCCCCAGGTGTGTGGGGCTACGCAAGCGTTTCCCAAAGAGCTTTAGAACAAGGCATAGTTTTCCCTGCTGGCTCTTTGGGCGTGGGACCAGTCTCTAGCCATATGGCCATTTTTGGGCCTGGCGCGGCGCCAAGTGGGAAAGGGTGGTTTTGAGGCTGAAGGCAGCAGGAAAGCCTGCAGCCCCCAGGTGTGTGGGGCTACGCAAGCGGTTCCAAAGAGCTTTAGAACAAGGCATAGTTTTCCCTGCTGGCTCCTTGGGTGTGGGACCCATATCCATACCTATGGCCATTTTTGTGCCTGGAGAGACGCCAAGTGGGAAAGGGTGGTTTTGAGGCTGAAGGCAGCAGGAAAACCTGCAGCCCCCAGGTCCGTGGGGCTACCCAAGCTTTTCCAAAAGAGCTTTAGAACAAGGCATAGTTTTCCCTGCTGGCTCTTTGGGCGTGGGACCAATCTCCAGCCATATGGCAATTTTTGTGCCTGGAGAGACGCCAAGTGGGAAAGGGTGGTTTTGAGGCTGAAGGCAGCAGGAAAGCCTGCAGCCCCCAGGTGTGTGGGGCTACGCAAGCGTTTCCCAAAGAGCTTTAGAACAAGGCATAGTTTTCCCTGCTGGCTCTTTGGGCATGGGACCAATCTCCAGACATATGGGCATTTTTGTGCCTGGCGCGGCGCCAAGTGGGAAAGGGTGGTTTTGAGGCTGAAGGCAGCAGGAAAGCCTGCAGCCCCCAGGTGTGTGGGGCTACGCAAGAGGTTCCCAAAGAGCTTTAGAACAAGGCATAGTTTTCCCTGCTGGCTCTTTGGGTGTTGGACCCATTTCCAGACATATGGCCATTTTGGGGCTTGGCCCGGCAACAAGTGGGGAAGGGTGGTTTTGAGGCTGAAGGCAGCAGGAAAGCCTGCAGCCCCCAGGTGTGTGGGGCTACGCAAGCGGTTCCAAAGAGCTTAAGAACAAGGCCTAGTTTTCCCTGCTGGCTCCTTGGGTGTGGGACCCATATCCATACCTATGGCAATTTTTGTGCCTGCCGTGGCGCAAAGTGGGAAAGGGTGGTTTTGAGGCTGAAGGCAGCAGGAAAGCCTGCAGCCCCCAGGTGTGTGGTGCTACCCAAGCGTTTCCCAAAGAGCTTTAGAACAAGGCATAGTTTTCCCTGCTGGCTCTTTGGGCGTGGGACCAATCTGCAGACATATGGCCATTTTTGTGCCTGTCGCGGCGCCAAGTGGGAAAGGGTGGTTTTGAAGCTGAAGGCAGCAGGAAAGCCTGCAGCCCCCAGGTGTGTGGGGCTACGCAAGAGGTTCCCAAAGAGCTTTAGAACAAGGCATAGTTTTCCCTGCTGGCTCTTTGGGCGTGGGACCAATCTCCAGCCATATGGCAATTTTTGTGCCTGGAGAGACGCCAAGTGGGAAAGGGTGGTTTTGAGGCTGAAGGCAGCAGGAAAGCCTGCAGCCCCCAGGTGTGTGGGGCTACGCAAGCGTTTCCCAAAGAGCTTTAGAACAAGGCCTAGTTTTCCCTGCTGGCTCTTTGGGTGTGGGACCAGTCTCTAGCCATATGGCCATTTTTGGGCCTGGCGCGGCGCCAAGTGGGAAAGGGTGGTTTTGAGGCTGAAGGCAGCAGGAAAGCCTGCAGCCCCCAGGTGTGTGGGGCTACGCAAGCGGTTCCAAAGAGCTTTAGAACAAGGCATAGTTTTCCCTGCTGGCTCCTTGGGTGTGGGACCCATATCCATACCTATGGCCATTTTTGTGCCTGGAGAGACGCCAAGTGGGAAAGGGTGGTTTTGAGGCTGAAGGCAGCAGGAAAACCTGCAGCCCCCAGGTCCGTGGGGCTACCCAAGCTTTTCCAAAAGAGCTTTAGAACAAGGCATAGTTTTCCCTGCTGGCTCTTTGGGCGTGGGACCAATCTCCAGCCATATGGCAATTTTTGTGCCTGGAGAGACGCCAAGTGGGAAAGGGTGGTTTTGAGGCTGAAGGCAGCAGGAAAGCCTGCAGCCCCCAGGTGTGTGGGGCTACGCAAGCGTTTCCCAAAGAGCTTTAGAACAAGGCATAGTTTTCCCTGCTGGCTCTTTGGGCGTGGGACCAGTCTCTAGCCATATGGCCATTTTTGGGCCTGGCGCGGCGCCAAGTGCGAAAGGGTGGTTTTGAGGCTGAAGGCAGCAGGAAAGCCTGCAGCCCCCAGGTGTGTGGGGCTACGCAAGCGTTTCCCAAAGAGCTTTAGAACAAGGCCTAGTTTTCCCTGCTGGCTCTGTGGGCATGGGACCAATCTCCAGACATATGGCAATTTTTGTGCCTGGAGAGACGCCAAGTGGGAAAGGGTGGTTTTGAGGCTGAAGGCAGCAGGAAAGCCTGCAGCCCCCAGGTGTGTGGGGCTACGCAAGAGGTTCCCAAAGAGCTTTAGAACAAGGCATAGTTTTCCCTGCTGGCTCCTTGGTTGTGGGGCCCATATCCATACCTATGGCCATTTTTGTGCCTGGCGTGGCGCCAAGTGGGAAAGGGTGGTTTTGAGGCTGAAGGCAGCAGGAAAGCCTGCAGCCCCCAGGTGTGTGGGGCTACGCAAGCGTTTCCCAAAGAGCTTTAGAACAAGGCATAGTTTTCCCTGCTGGCTCTGTGGGCATGGGACCAATCTCCAGACATATGGGCATTTTTGTGCCTGGCGCGGCGCCAAGTGGGAAAGGGTGGTTTTGAGGCTGAAGGCAGCAGGAAAGCCTGCAGCCCCCAGGTGTGTGGGGCTACGCAAGAGGTTCCCAAAGAGCTTTAGAACAAGGAATAGTTTTCCCTGCTGGCTCTTTGGGCGTTGGACCCATTTCCAGACATATGGCCATTTTGGGGCTTGGCCCGGCAACAAGTGGGGAAGGGTGGTTTTGAGGCTGAAGGCAGCAGGAAAGCCTGCAGCCCCCAGGTGTGTGGGGCTACGCAAGCGGTTCCAAAGAGCTTTAGAACAAGGCATAGTTTTCCCTGCTGGCTCCTTGGGTGTGGGACCCATATCCATACCTATGGCCATTTTTGGGCCTGGCGTGGCGCCAAGTGGGAAAGGGTGGTTTTGAGGCTGAAGGCAGCAGGAAAACCTGCAGCCCCCAGGTCCGTGGGGCTACCCAAGCTTTTCCAAAAGAGCTTTAGAACAAGGCATAGTTTTCCCTGCTGGCTCTTTGGGCGTGGGACCAATCTCCAGCCATATGGCAATTTTTGTGCCTGGAGAGACGCCAAGTGGGAAAGGGTGGTTTTGAGGCTGAAGGCAGCAGGAAAGCCTGCAGCCCCCAGGTGTGTGGGGCTACGCAAGCGTTTCCCAAAGAGCTTTAGAACAAGGCATAGTTTTCCCTGCTGGCTCTTTGGGCGTGGGACCAGTCTCTAGCCATATGGCCATTTTTGGGCCTGGCGCGGCGCCAAGTGGGAAAGGGTGGTTTTGAGGCTGAAGGCAGCAGGAAAGCCTGCAGCCCCCAGGTGTGTGGGGCTACGCAAGCGTTTCCCAAAGAGCTTTAGAACAAGGCATAGTTTTCCCTGCTGGCTCTTTGGGCGTTGGACTCATCTCCAGACATATGGCCATTTTTGTGCCTGGCGCGGCGCCAAGTGGGAAAGGGTGGTTTTGAGGCTGAAGGCAGCAGGAAAGCCTGCAGCCCCCAGGTGTGTGGGGCTACGCAAGCGTTTCCCAAAGAGCTTTAGAACAAGGCATAGTTTTCCCTGCTGGCTCTGTGGGCATGGGACCAATCTCCAGACATATGGCAATTTTTGTGCCTGGAGAGACGCCAAGTGGGAAAGGGTGGTTTTGAGGCTGAAGGCAGCAGGAAAGCCTGCAGCCCCCAGGTGTGTGGGGCTACGCAAGAGGTTCCCAAAGAGCTTTAGAACAAGGCATAGTTTTCCCTGCTGGCTCTTTGGGCGTTGGACCCATCTCCAGACATATGGCCATTTTGGGGCTTGGCCCGGCAACAAGTGGGGAAGGGTGGTTTTGAGGCTGAAGGCAGCAGGAAAGGCTGCAGCCCCCAGGTGTGTGGGGCTACGCAAGCGTTTCCCAAAGAGCTTTAGAACAAGGCATAGTTTTCCCTGCTGGCTCTTTGGGCGTGGGACCAGTCTCTAGCCATATGGCCATTTTTGGGCCTGGCGCGGCGCCAAGTGGGAAAGGGTGGTTTTGAGGCTGAAGGCAGCAGGAAAGCCTGCAGCCCCCAGGTGTGTGGGGCTACGCAAGAGGTTCCCAAAGAGCTTTAGAACAAGGCATAGTTTTCCCTGCTGGCTCTTTGGGCGTGGGACTCATCTCCAGACATATGGCAATTTTTGTGCCTGGCGTGGCGCCAAGTGGGAAAGGGTGGTTTTGAGGCTGAAGGCAGCAGGAAAGCCTGCAGCCCCGAGGTGTGTGGAACTACGCAAGCGGTTCCCAAAGAGCTTTAGAACAAGGCCTAGTTTTCCCTGCTGGCTCTTTGGGCATGGGACCAATCTGCAGACATATGGCCATTTTGGGGCTTGGCACGGCGCCAAGTGGGGAAGGGTGTTTTTGAGGCTGAAGGCAGCAGGAAAGCCTGCAGCCCCCAGGTCCGTGGGGCTACGCAAGAGGTTCCCAAAGAGCTTTAGAACAAGGCATAGTTTTCCCTGCTGGCTCTTTGGGCGTGGGACCAATCTCCAGACATATGGCCATTTTTGTGCCTGGCGCGGTGCCAAGTGGGGAAGGGTGGTTTTGAGGCTGAAGGCAGCAGGAAAGCCTGCAGCCCCCAGGTCCGTGGGGCTACGCAAGCGGTTCCCAAAGAGCTTTAGAACAAGGCCTAGTTTTCCCTGCTGGCTCTTTGGGCGTGTGACCAAGCTCCAGCCATATGACCATTTTTGTGCCTGGCGCGGCGCAAAGTGGGAAAGGGTGTTTTTGAGGCTGAAGGCAGCAGGAAAGCCTGCAGCCCCCAGGTCTGTGGGGCTACGCAAGCCGTTCCCAAAGAGCTTTAAAACAAGGCATAGTTTTCCCTGCTGGCTCTTTGGGCGTTGGACCCATCTCCAGACATATGGCCATTTTGGGGCTTGGCGCGGCGCCAAGTGGGAAAGGGTGGTTTTGAGGCTGAAGGAAGCAGGAAAGCCTGCAGCCCCCAGATCCGTGGGGCTACGCAAGCGGTTCCCAAAGAGCTTTAGAACAAGGCCTAGTATTCCCTGCTGGCTCTTTGGGCGTGGGACCCATCAACAGACATATGGCCATTTTTCTGCCTGGTGCGGCCACAAGTGGGAAAGGGTGGTTTTGAGGCTGAAAGTGCCAAAAAAGCCTGCAGCCCGCAGGTGTGTAGGGCTACGCAAGCGGTTCCCAAAGAGCTTTAGAACAAGGCCTAGTTTTCCCTGCTGGCTCTTTCGGTGTGGGTCCAGTCTCCAGCCATGTGGCCATTTTTGTGCCTGGCGCGGCGCCAAGTGGGAAAGGATGGTTTTGAGGCTGAAGGCAGCAGGAAAGCCTGCAGCCCCCAGGTCCGTGGGGCTACGCAAGCGGTTCCCAAAGAGCTTTAGAACAAGGCATAGTTTTCCTGCTGGCTCTTTGGGCGTGGGACCAATCTCCAGACATATGGCCATTTTTGTGCCTGTCGCGGTGCCAAGTGGGAAAGGGTGGTTTTGAGGCTGAAGGCAGCAGGAAAGCCTGCAGCCCCCAGGTGTGTGGGGCTACGCAAGCGGTTCCCAAAGAGCTTTAGAACAAGGCCTAGTTTTCCCTGCTGGCTCTTTGGGCGTGGGACCAATCTGCGGACATATGGCCATTTTGGGGCTTGGCGCGGCGCCAAGTGGGGAAGGGTGGTTTTGAGGCTGAAGGCAGCAGGAAAGCCTGCAGCCCCCAGGTCCGTGGGGCTACGCAAGAGGTTCCCAAAGAGCTTTAGAACAAGGCATAGTTTTCCCTGCTGGCTCTTTGGGCGTGGGACGAATCTCCAGCCATATGGCCATTTTTGTGCCTGGCGCGGCGCCAAGTGGGAAAGGGCGGTTTTGAGGCTGAAGGCAGCAGGAAAGCCTGCAGCCCCCATGTGTGTGGGGCTACGCAAGCGGTTCCCAAAGAGCTTTAGAACAAGGCCTAGTTTTCCCTGCTGACTCTTTGGGCGTGGGACCAATCTCCAGACATTGGCCATTTTTGTGCCTGGCGCGGCGCCAAGTGAGAAAGGGTGGTTTTGAGGCTGAAGGCAGCAGGAAAGCCTGCAGCCCCCATGTGTGTGGGGCTACGCAAGCGGTTCCCAAAGAGCTTTAGAACAAGGCCTAGTTTTCCCTGCTGACTCTTTGGGCGTGGGACCCATCAACAGACATATGGCCATTTTTGTGCCTGGCGCGGCGCCAAGTGGGAAAGAGTGGTTTTGAGGCTGAAAGTGCCAAAAAAGCCTGCAGCCCGCAGCTGTGTGGGGCTACGCAAGCGGTTCCCAAAGAGCTTTAGAACAAGGCCTAGTTTTCCCTGCTGGCTCTTTGGGCGTGGGACCAGTCTCCAGCCATATGGCCATTTTTGTGCCTGGCGCGGCGCCAAGTGGGAAAGGGTGTTTTTGAGGCTGAAGGCAGCAGGAAAGCCTGCAGCCCGCAGGTGTGTGGGGCTACGCAAGCAGTTCCCAAAGAGCTTTAGAACAAGGCATAGTTTTCCCTGCTGGCTCTTTGGGCGTGGGACCAATCTCCAGCCATATGGGCATTTTTGTGCCTGGCGCGGCGCCAAGTGGGAAAGGGTGGTTTTGAGGCTGAAGGCAGCAGGAAAGCCTGCAGCCCGCAGGTGTGTGGGGCTACGCAAGCGTTTCCCAAAGAGCTTTAGAACAAGGCATAGTTTTCCCTGCTGGCTGTTTGGGTGTGGGACCCATATCCATACCTATGGCCATTTTTGTGCCTGGCGTGGCGCCAAGTGGGAAAGGGTGTTTTTGAGGCTGAAGGCAGCAGGAAAGCCTGCAGCCCGCAGGTGTGTGGGGCTACGCAAGCGGTTCCCAAAGAGCTTTAGAACAAGGCCTAGTTTTCCCTGCTGGCTCTTTCGGCGTTGGACCCATCTCCAGACATATGTCCATTTTGGGGCTTGGCACGGCGCCAAGTGGGAAAGGGTGGTTTTGAGGCTGAAGGCAGCAGGAAAGCCTGCAGCCCCCATGTGTGTGGGGCTACGCAAGCCGTTCCCAAAGAGCTTTAGAACAAGGCATAGTTTTCCCTGCTGGCTCTTTGGGCGTTGGACTCATCTCCAGACATATGGCCATTTTGGGACTTGGCACGGCCACAAGTGGGGAAGGGTTTTTTTGAGGCTGAAGGCAGCAGGAAAGCCTGCAGCCCCCAGGTGTGTGGGGCTACGCAAGCGGTTCCTAAAGAGCTTTAGAACAAGGCCTAGTTTTCCCTGCTGGCTCTTTGGCTGTGGGACCAGTCTCCAGCCATATGGCCATTTTTGTGCCTGGCGCGGCGCCAAGTGGGAAAGGGTGGTTTTCAGGCTGAAAGTGCCGAAAAAGCCTGCAGCCCCCAGGTGTGTGGGGCTACGCAAGAGGTTCCCAAAGAGCTTTAGAACAAGGCATAGTTTTCCCTGCTGGCTCTTTGGGTGTGGGACCAGTCTCCAGCCATATGGCCATTTTTGTGCCTGGCGCGGCGCCAAGTGGGAAAGGGTGTTTTTGAGGCTGAAGGCAGCAGGAAAGCCTGCAGCCCCCATGTGTGTGGGGCTACGCAAGCGGTTCCCAAAGAGCTTTAGAACAAGGCCTCGTATTCCATGCTGGCTCTTTGGGCGTGGGACCCATCAACAGACATATGGCCATTTTTGTGCCTGGTGCGGCCACAAGTGGGAAAGGGTGGTTTTGATGCTGAAAGTGCCAAAAAAGCCTGCAGCCCGCAGGTGTGTAGGGCTACGCAAGCGGTTCCCAAAGAGCTTTAGAACAAGGCCTAGTTTTCCCTGCTGACTCTTTGGGCGTGGGACCCATCAACAGACATATGGCCATTTTTGTGCCTGGTGCGGCCAGAAGTGGGAATAGGTGGTTTTGAGGCTGAAAGTGCCAAAAAAGCCTGCAGCCCGCAGCTGTGTGGGGCTACGCAAGCGGTTCCCAAAGAGCTTTAGAACAAGGCCTAGTTTTCCCTGCTGGCTCTTTGGGCGTGGGACCAATCTCCAGACATATGGGCATTTTTGTGCCTGGCGCGGCGCCAAGTGGGAAAGGATGGTTTTGAGGCTGAAGGCAGCAGGAAAGCCTGCAGCCCCCAGGTCCGTGGGGCTACGCAAGCGGTTCCCAAAGAGCTTTAGAACAAGGCATAGTTTTCCCTGCTGGCTCTTTGGGCGTGGGACCAATCTCCAGACATATGGCCATTTGTGTGCCTGTCGCGGTGCCAAGTGGGAAAGGGTGGTTTTGAGGCTGAAGGCAGCAGGAAAGGCTGCAGCCCCCAGGTGTGTGGGGCTACGCAAGCGGTTCCCAAAGAGCTTTAGAACAAGGCCTAGTTTTCCCTGCTGGCTCTTTGGGCGTGGGACCAATCTGCGGACATATGGCCATTTTGGGGCTTGGCGCGGCAACAAGTGGGGAAGGGTGGTTTTGAGGCTGAAGGCAGCAGGAAAGCCTGCAGCCCCCAGGTCCGTGGGGCTACGCAAGAGGTTCCCAAAGAGCTTTAGAACAAGGCATAGTTTTCCCTGCTGGCTCTTTGGGCGTGGGACGAATCTCCAGCCATATGGCCATTTTTGTGCCTGGCGCGGCGCCAAGTGGGAAAGGGCGGTTTTGAGGCTGAAGGCAGCAGGAAAGCCTGCAGCCCCCAGGTGTGTGGGGCTACGCAAGAGGTTCCCAAAGAGCTTTAGAACAAGGCATAGTTTTCCCTGCTGGCTCTTTGGGCGTGGGACCAATCTCCAGACATTGGCCATTTTTGTGCCTGGCGCGGCGCCAAGTGAGAAAGGGTGGTTTTGAGGCTGAAGGCAGCAGGAAAGCCTGCAGCCCCCATGTGTGTGGGGCTACGCAAGCGGTTCCCAAAGAGCTTTAGAACAAGGCCTAGTTTTCCCTGCTGACTCTTTGGGCGTGGGACCCATCAACAGACATATGGCCATTTTTGTGCCTGGCGCGGCGCCAAGTGGGAAAGAGTGGTTTTGAGGCTGAAAGTGCCAAAAAAGCCTGCAGCCCCCAGGTCCGTGGGGCTACGCAAGCGGTTCCCAAAGAGCTTTAGAACAAGGCCTAGTTTTCCCTGCTGGCTCTTTGGGCGTGGGACCAGTCTCCAGCCATATGGCCATTTTTGTGCCTGGCGCGGCGCCAAGTGGGAAAGGGTGTTTTTGAGGCTGAAGGCAGCAGGAAAGCCTGCAGCCCGCAGGTGTGTGGGGCTACGCAAGCAGTTCCCAAATAGCTTTAGAACAAGGCATAGTTTTCCCTGCTGGCTCTTTGGGCGTGGGACCAATATCCAGACATTGGCCATTTTTGTGCCTGGCGCGGCGCCAAGTGAGAAAGGGTGGTTTTGAGGCTGAAGGCAGCAGGAAAGCCTGCAGCCCCCAGGTGTGTGGGGCTACGCAAGCGTTTCCCAAAGAGCTTTAGAACAAGGCATAGTTTTCCCTGCTGGCTGTTTGGGTGTGGGACCCATATCCATACCTATGGCCATTTTTGTGCCTGGCGTGGCGCCAAGTGGGAAAGGGTGTTTTTGAGGCTGAAGGCAGCAGGAAAGCCTGCAGCCCCCAGGTGTGTGGGGCTACGCAAGCGGTTCCCAAAGAGCTTTAGAACAAGGCCTAGTTTTCCCTGCTGGCTCTTTCGGCGTTGGACCCATCTCCAGACATATGTCCATTTTGGGGCTTGGCACGGCGCCAAGTGGGAAAGGGTGGTTTTGAGGCTGAAGGCAGCAGGAAAGCCTGCAGCCCCCATGTGTGTGGGGCTACGCAAGCCGTTCCCAAAGAGCTTTAGAACAAGGCATAGTTTTCCCTGCTGGCTCTTTGGGCGTTGGACTCATCTCCAGACATATGGCCATTTTGGGACTTGGCACGGCCACAAGTGGGGAAGGGTTTTTTTGAGGCTGAAGGCAGCAGGAAAGCCTGCAGCCCCCAGGTGTGTGGGGCTACGCAAGCGGTTCCTAAAGAGCTTTAGAACAAGGCCTAGTTTTCCCTGCTGGCTCTTTGGCTGTGGGACCAGTCTCCAGCCATATGGCCATTTTTGTGCCTGGCGCGGCGCCAAGTGGGAAAGGGTGGTTTTCAGGCTGAAAGTGCCGAAAAAGCCTGCAGCCCCCAGGTGTGTGGGGCTACGCAAGCGGTTCCCAAAGAGCTTTAGAACAAGGCATAGTTTTCCCTGCTGGCTCTTTGGGTGTGGGACCAGTCTCCAGCCATATGGCCATTTTTGTGCCTGGCGCGGCGACAAGTGGGAAAGGGTGTTTTTGAGGCTGAAGGCAGCAGGAAAGCCTGCAGCCCCCATGTGTGTGGGGCTACGCAAGCGGTTCCCAAAGAGCTTTAGAACAAGGCCTCGTATTCCATGCTGGCTCTTTGGGCGTGGGACCCATCAACAGACATATGGCCATTTTTGTGCCTGGTGCGGCCACAAGTGGGAAAGGGTGGTATGGATGCTGAAAGTGCCAAAAAAGCCTGCAGCCCGCAGGTGTGTAGGTCTACGCAAGCGGTTCCCAAAGAGCTTTAGAACAAGGCCTAGTTTTCCCTGCTGGCTCTTTGGGCGTGGGACCAATCTCCAGACATATGGGCATTTTTGTGCCTGGCGCGGCGCCAAGTGGGAAAGGGTGGTTTTGAGGCTGAAGGCAGCAGGAAAGCCTGCAGCCCCCAGGTCCGTGGGGCTACGCAAGCCGTTCCCAAAGAGCTTTAGAACAAGGCCTAGTTTTCCCTGCTGACTCTTTGGGCGTGGGACCCATCAACAGACATATGGCCATTTTTGTGCCTGGCGCGGCGCCAAGTGGGAAAGGGTGTTTTTGAGGCTGAAGGCAGCAGGAAAGCCTGCAGCCCCCATGTGTGTGGGGCTACGGAAGCGGTTCCCAAAGAGCTTTATAACAAGGCATAGTTTTCCCTGCTGGCTCTTTGGGCGTGGGACCAAGCTCCAGCCATATGGCAATTTTTGTGCCTGGCGTGGCGCCAAGTGGGAAAGGGTGTTTTTGAGGCTGAAGGCAGCAGGAAAGCCTGCAGCCCCCAGGTCTGTGGGGCTACGCAAGCCGTTCCCAAAGAGCTTTAAAACAAGGCATAGTTTTCCCTGCTGGCTCTTTCGGCGTTGGACCCATCTCCAGACATATGGCCATTTTGGGGCTTGGCGCGGCGCCAAGTGGGAAAGGGTGGTTTTGAGGCTGAAGGCAGCAGGAAAGCCTGCAAACCGCAGGTGTGTGGGGCTATGCAAGCGGTTCCCAAAGAGCTTTAGAACAAGGCATAGTTTTCCCTGCTGGCTCTTTGGGCGTGGGACCAATATCCAGACATTGGCCATTTTTGTGCCTGGCGCGGCGCCAAGTGAGAAAGGGTGGTTTTGAGGCTGAAGGCAGCAGGAAAGCCTGCAGCCCCCAGGTGTGTGGGGCTACGCAAGCGTTTCCCAAAGAGCTTTAGAACAAGGCATAGTTTTCCCTGCTGGCTGTTTGGGTGTGGGACCCATATCCATACCTATGGCCATTTTTGTGCCTGGCGTGGCGCCAAGTGGGAAAGGGTGTTTTTGAGGCTGAAGGCAGCAGGAAAGCCTGCAGCCCCCAGGTGTGTGGGGCTACGCAAGCGGTTCCCAAAGAGCTTTAGAACAAGGCCTAGTTTTCCCTGTTGGCTCTTTCGGCGTTGAACCCATCTCCAGACATATGTCCATTTTGGGGCTTGGCACAGCGCCAAGTGGGAAAGGGTGGTTTTGAGGCTGAAGGCAGCAGGAAAGCCTGCAGCCCCCAGGTCCGTGGGGCTACGCAAGCCGTTCCCAAAGAGCTTTAGAACAAGGCATAGTTTTCCCTGCTGGCTCTTTGGGCGTTGGACTCATCTCCAGACATATGGCCATTTTGGGACTTGGCACGGCCAGAAGTGGGGAAGGGTTTTTTTGAGGCTGAAGGCAGCAGGAAAGCCTGCAGCCCCCAGGTGTGTGGGGCTACGCAAGCGGTTCCCAAAGAGCTTTAGAACAAGGCCTAGTTTTCCCTGCTGGCTCTTTGGGCGTGTGACCAAGCTCCAGCCATATGGCAATTTTTGTGCCTGGCGCGGCGCAAAGTGGGAAAGGGTGTTTTTGAGGCTGAAGGCAGCAGGAAAGCCTGCAGCCCCCAGGTCTGTGGGGCTACGCAAGCTGTTCCCAAAGAGCTTTAAAACAAGGCATAGTTTTCCCTGCTGGCTCTTTGGGCGTTGGACCCATCTCCAGACATATGGCCATTTTGGGGCTTGGCGCGGCGCCAAGTGGGAAAGGGTGGTTTTGAGGCTGAAGGCAGCAGGAAAGCCTGCAGCCCGCAGGTGTGTGGGGCTACGCAAGCGGTTCCCAAAGAGCTTTAGAACAAGGCCTAGTTTTCCCTGCTGGCTCTTTGGGCGTGGGACCCATCAACAGACATATGGCCATTTTTGTGCCTGATGCGGCCACAAGTGGGAAAGGGTGGTTTTGATGCTGAAAGTGCCAAAAAAGCCTGCAGCCCCCAGGTGTGTAGGGCTACGCAAGCGGTTCCCAAAGAGCTTTAGAACAAGGCCAAGTTTTCCCTGCTGGCTCTTTGGGTGTGGGACCAGTCTGCAGCCATGTGGCCATTTTTGTGCCTGGCGCGGCGCCAAGTGGGAAAGGATGGTTTTGAGGCTGAAGGCAGCAGGAAAGCCTGCAGCCCCCAGGTGTGTGGGGCTACGCAAGCCGTTCCCAAAGAGCTTTAGAACAAGGCCTAGTTTTCCCTGCTGGCTCTTTGGGCGTGGGACCAATCTCCAGACATATGGCCATTTTTGTGCCTGTCGCGGTGCCAATTGGGAAAGGGTGGTTTTGAGGCTGAAGGCAGCAGGAAAGCCTGCAGCCCCCAGGTGTGTGGGGCTACGCAAGCGGTTCCCAAAGAGCTTTAGAACAAGGCCTAGTTTTCCCTGCTGGCTCTTTGGGCGTGGGACCAATCTCCAGACATATGGCCATTTTGGGGCTTGGCGCGGCAACAAGTGGGGAAGGGTGGTTTTGAGGCTGAAGGCAGCAGGAAAGCCTGCAGCCCCCAGGTCCGTGGGGCTACGCAAGAGGTTCCCAAAGAGCTTTAGAACAAGGCATAGTTTTCCCTGCTGGCTCTTTGGGCGTGGGACCAATCTCCAGCCATATGGTCATTTTTGTGCCTGGCGCGGCGCCAAGTGGGAAAGGGTGGTTTTGAGGCTGAAGGCAGCAGGAAAGCCTGCAGCCCCCAGGTCCGTGGGGCTACGCAAGAGGTTCCCAAAGAGCTTTAGAACAAGGCATAGTTTTCCCTGCTGGCTCTTTGGGCGTTGGACCCATCTCCAGACATATGGCCATTTTGGGGCTTGGCGCGGCGACAAGTGGGGAAGGGTGGTTTTGAGGCTGAAGGCAGCAGGAAAGCCTGCAGCCCGCAGGTGTGTGGGGCTATGCAAGCGGTTCCCAAAGAGCTTTAGAACAAGGCCTAGTTTTCCCTGCTGGCTCTTTGGGCGTGGGACCAATCTCCAGACATATGGGCATTTTTTTGCCTGGCGCGGCGCCAAGTGGGAAAGGGTGGTTTTGAGGCTGAAGGCAGCAGGAAAGCCTGCAGCCCCCAGGTCTGTGAGGCTACGCAAGCCGTTCCCAAAGAGCTTTAGAACAAGGCATAGTTTTCCCTGCTGGCTCTTTGGGCGTGGGACCAATCTCCAGACATTGGTCATTTTTGTGCCTGGCGCGGCGCCAAGTGAGAAAGGGTGGTTTTGAGGCTCAAGGCAGCAGGAAAGCCTGCAGCCCCCATGTGTGTGGGGCTACGCAAGCGGTTCCCAAAGAGCTTTAGAACAAGGCCTAGTTTTCCCTGCTGACTCTTTGGGCGTGGGACCCATCAACAGACATATGGCCATTTTTGTGCCTGGCGCGGCGCCAAGTGGGAAAGGGTGGTTTTGAGGCTGAAAGTGCCAAAAAAGCCTGCAGCCCGCAGCTGTGCGGGGCTACGCAAGCGGTTCCCAAAGAGCTTTAGAACAAGGCCTAGTTTTCCCTGCTGGCTCTTTGGGCGTGGGACCAGTCTCCAGCCATATGGCCATTTTTGTGCCTGGCGCGGCGCCAAGTGGGAAAGGGTGGTTTTGAGGCTGAAGGCAGCAGGAAAGCCTGCAGCCCGCAGGTGTGTGGGGCTACGCAAGCAGTTCCCAAAGAGCTTTAGAACAAGGCATAGTTTTCCCTGCTGGCTCTTTGGGCGTGGGACCAAGCTCCAGCCATATGGCAATTTTTGTGCCTGGCGCGGCGCCAAGTGGGAAAGGGTGGTTTTGAGGCTGAAGGCAGCAGGAAAGGCTGCAGCCCCCAGGTGTGTGGGGCTACGCAAGCGTTTCCCAAAGAGCTTTAGAACAAGGCATAGTTTTCCCTGCTGGCTGTTTGGGTGTGGGACCCATATCCATACCTTTGGCCATTTTTGTGCCTGGCGTGGCGCCAAGTGGGAAAGGGTGTTTTTGAGGCTGAAGGCAGCAGGAAAGCCTGCAGCCCCCAGGTGTGTGGGGCTACGCAAGCGGTTCCCAAAGAGCTTTAGAACAAGGCCTAGTTTTCCCTGTTGGCTCTTTCGGCGTTGGACCCATCTCCAGACATATGTCCATTTTGGGGCTTGGCACAGCGCCAAGTGGGAAAGGGTGGTTTTGAGGCTGAAGGCAGCAGGAAAGCCTGCAGGCCCCAGGTCCGTGGGGCTACGCAAGCCGTTCCCAAAGAGCTTTAGAACAAGGCATAGTTTTCCCTGCTGGCTCTTTGGGCGTTGGACTCATCTCCAGACATATGGCCATTTTGGGACTTGGCACGCCCAGAAGTGGGGAAGGGTTTTTTTGAGGCTGAAGGCAGCAGGAAAGCCTGCAGCCCGCAGGTGTGTGGGGCTACGCAAGCGGTTCCCAAAGAGCTTTAGAACAAGGCATAGTTTTCCCTGCTGGCTCTTTGGGCGTGGGACCAAGCTCCAGCCATATGGCAATTTTTGTGCCTGGCGTGGCGCCAAGTGGGAAAGGGTGTTTTTGAGGCTGAAGGCAGCAGGAAAGCCTGCAGACCGCAGGTGTGTGGGGCTATGCAAGCGGTTCCCAAAGAGCTTTAGAACAAGGCCTAATTTTCCCTGCTGGCTCTTTGCGCGTGGGACCAGTTTCTAGCCATATGGCCATTTTTGTGCCTGGCGCGGCGCCAAGTGGGAAAGGGTGGTTTTGAGGCTGAAGGCAGCAGGAAAGCCTGCAGCCCCCAGGTGTGTGGGGCTACGCAAGCGGTTCCCAAAGAGCTTTAGAACAAGGCATAGTATTCCCTGCTCGCTCTTTGGGCGTGGGACCCATCAACAGACATATGGCCATTTTTGTGCCTGGTGCGGCCACAAGTGGGAAAGGGTGGTATGGATGCTGAAAGTGCCAAAAAAGCCTGCAGCCCCCAGGTGTGTGGGGCTACGCAAGCGGTTCCCAAAGAGCTTTAGAACAAGGCCTAGTTTTCCCTGCTGGCTCTTTGGGCGTGGGACCAGTCTCCAGACATATGGCCATTTTTGTGCCTGGCGCGGCGACAAGTGGGGAAGGGTGGTTTTGAGGCTGAAGGCAGCAGGAAAGCCTGCAGACCCCATGTGTGTGGGGCTACGCAAGCGGTTCCCAAAGAGCTTTAGAACAAGGCCTAGTTTTCCCTGCTGGCTCTTTGGGCGTGTGACCAAGCTCCAGCCATATGGCAATTTTTGTGCCTGGCGCGGCGCCAAGTGGGAAAGGGTGTTTTTGAGGCTGAAGGCAGCAGGAAAGCCTGCAGCCCCCAGGTCTGTGGGGCTACGCAAGCGGTTCCCAAAGAGCTTTAAAACAAGGCATAGTTTTCCCTGCTGGCTCTTTGGGCGTTGGACCCATCTCCAGACATATGGCCATTTTGGGGCTTGGCGCGGCGCCAAGTGGGAAAGGGTGGTTTTGAGGCTGAAGGCAGCAGGAAAGCCTGCAGCCCGCAGGTGTGTGGGGCTACGCAAGCGGTTCCCAAAGAGCTTTAGAACAAGGCCTAGTTTTCCCTGCTGGCTCTTTGGGCGTGGGACCCATCAACAGACATATGGCCATTTTTGTGCCTGATGCGGCCACAAGTGGGAAAGGGTGGTTTTGATGCTGAAAGTGCCAAAAAAGCCTGCAGCCCCCAGGTGTGTAGGGCTACGCAAGCGGTTCCCAAAGAGCTTTAGAACAAGGCCAAGTTTTCCCTGCTGGCTCTTTGGGTGTGGGACCAGTCTGCAGCCATGTGGCCATTTTTGTGCCTGGCGCGGCGCCAAGTGGGAAAGGATGGTTTTGAGGCTGAAGGCAGCAGGAAAGCCTGCAGCCCCCAGGTGTGTGGGGCTACGCAAGCCGTTCCCAAAGAGCTTTAGAACAAGGCCTAGTTTTCCCTGCTGGCTCTTTGGGCGTGGGACCAATCTGCAGACATATGGCCATTTTGGGGCTTGGCGCGGCAACAAGTGGGGAAGGGTGGTTTTGAGGCTGAAGGCAGCAGGAAAGCCTGCAGCCCCCAGGTCCGTGGGGCTACGCAAGAGGTTCCCAAAGAGCTTTAGAACAAGGCATAGTTTTCCCTGCTGGCTCTTTGGGCGTGGGACCAATCTCCAGCCATATGGTCATTTTTGTGCCTGGCGCGGCGCCAAGTGGGAAAGGGTGGTTTTGAGGCTGAAGGCAGCAGGAAAGCCTGCAGCCCCCAGGTCCGTGGGGCTACGCAAGAGGTTCCCAAAGAGCTTTAGAACAAGGCATAGTTTTCCCTGCTGGCTCTTTGGGCGTTGGACCCATCTCCAGACATATGGCCATTTTGGGGCTTGGCGCGGCGACAAGTGGGGAAGGGTGGTTTTGAGGCTGAAGGCAGCAGGAAAGCCTGCAGCCCGCAGGTGTGTGGGGCTATGCAAGCGGTTCCCAAAGAGCTTTAGAACAAGGCCTAGTTTTCCCTGCTGGCTCTTTGGGCGTGGGACCAATCTCCAGACATATGGGCATTTTTTTGCCTGGCGCGGCGCCAAGTGGGAAAGGGTGGTTTTGAGGCTGAAGGCAGCAGGAAAGCCTGCAGCCCCCAGGTCTGTGAGGCTACGCAAGCCGTTCCCAAAGAGCTTTAGAACAAGGCATAGTTTTCCCTGCTGGCTCTTTGGGCGTGGGACCAATCTCCAGACATTGGCCATTTTTGTGCCTGGCGCGGCGCCAAGTGAGAAAGGGTGGTTTTGAGGCTCAAGGCAGCAGGAAAGCCTGCAGCCCCCATGTGTGTGGGGCTACGCAAGCGGTTCCCAAAGAGCTTTAGAACAAGGCCTAGTTTTCCCTGCTGACTCTTTGGGCGTGGGACCCATCAACAGACATATGGCCATTTTTGTGCCTGGCGCGGCGCCAAGTGGGAAAGGGTGGTTTTGAGGCTGAAAGTGCCAAAAAAGCCTGCAGCCCGCAGCTGTGCGGGGCTACGCAAGCGGTTCCCAAAGAGCTTTAGAACAAGGCCTAGTTTTCCCTGCTGGATCTTTGGGCGTGGGACCAGTCTCCAGCCATATGGCCATTTTTGTGCCTGGCGCGGCGCCAAGTGGGAAAGGGTGGTTTTGAGGCTGAAGGCAGCAGGAAAGCCTGCAGCCCGCAGGTGTGTGGGGCTACGCAAGCAGTTCCCAAAGAGCTTTAGAACAAGGCATAGTTTTCCCTGCTGGCTCTTTGGGCGTGGGACCAAGCTCCAGCCATATGGCAATTTTTGTGCCTGGCGCGGCGCCAAGTGGGAAAGGGTGGTTTTGAGGCTGAAGGCAGCAGGAAAGGCTGCAGCCCCCAGGTGTGTGGGGCTACGCAAGCGTTTCCCAAAGAGCTTTAGAACAAGGCATAGTTTTCCCTGCTGGCTGTTTGGGTGTGGGACCCATATCCATACCTATGGCCATTTTTGTGCCTGGCGTGGCGCCAAGTGGGAAAGGGTGGTTTTGAGGCTGAAGGCAGCAGGAAAGCCTGCAGCCCCCAGGTGTGTGGGGCTACGCAAGCGGTTCCCAAAGAGCTTTAGAACAAGGCATAGTTTTCCCTGCTGGCTCTTTCGGCGTTGGACCCATCTCCAGACATATGTCCATTTTGGGGCTTGGCACGGCGCCAAGTGGGAAAGGGTGGTTTTGAGGCTGAAGGCAGCAGGAAAGCCTGCAGCCCCCAGGTCCGTGGGGCTACGCAAGCCGTTCCCAAAGAGCTTTAGAACAAGGCATAGTTTTCCCTGCTGGCTCTTTGGGCGTTGGACTCATCTCCAGACATATGGCCATTTTGGGACTTGGCGCGGCCACAAGTGGGGAAGGGTTTTTTTGAGGCTGAAGGCAGCAGGAAAGCCTGCAGCCCCCAGGTGTGTGGGGCTACGCAAGCGGTTCCCAAAGAGCTTTAGAACAAGGCATAGTTTTCCCTGCTGGCTCTTTGGGTGTGGGACCAGTCTCCAGCCATATGGCCATTTTTGTGCCTGGCGCTGCGCCAAGTGGGAAAGGGTGTTTTTGAGGCTGAAGGCAGCAGGAAAGCCTGCAGCCCCCATGTGTGTGGGGCTACGCAAGCGGTTCCCAAAGAGCTTTAGAACAAGGCCTCGTATTCCATGCTGGCTCTTTGGGCGTGGGACCCATCAACAGACATATGGCCATTTTTGTGCCTGGTGCGGCCACAAGTGGGAAAGGGTGGTTTTGATGCTGAAAGTGCCAAAAAAGCCTGCAGCCCGCAGGTGTGTAGGGCTACGCAAGCGGTTCCCAAAGAGCTTTAGAACAAGGCCTAGTTTTCCCTGCTGGCTCTTTGGGCGTGGGACCAGTCTCCAGACATATGGCCATTTTTGTGCCTGGTGCGGCCAGAAGTTGGAATAGGTGGTTTTGAGGCTGAAAGTGCCAAAAAAGCCTGCAGCCCGCAGCTGTGTGAGGCTACGCAAGCGGTTCCCAAAGAGCTTTAGAACAAGGCCTAGTTTTCCCTGCTGGCTCTTTGGGTGTGGGACCAGTCTCCAGCCATATGGCCATTTTTGTGCCTGGCGCGGCGCCAAGTGGGAAAGGGTGGTTTTCAGGCTGAAAGTGCCGAAAAAGCCTGCAGCCCCCATGTGTGTGGGGCTACGCAAGCGGTTCCCAAAGAGCTTTAGAACAAGGCATAGGTTTCCCTGCTGGCTCTTTGGGTGTGGGACCAGTCTCCAGCCATATGGCCATTTTTGTGCCTGGCGCGGCGCCAAGTGGGAAAGGGTGGTTTTGAGGCTGAAGGCAGCAGGAAAGCCTGCAGCCCGCAGGTGTGTGGGGCTACGCAAGCGGTTCCCAAAGAGCTTTAGAACAAGGCCTAGTTTTCCCTGCTGGCTCTTTGGGCGTGGGACCCATCAACAGACATATGGCCATTTTTGTGCCTGATGCGGCCACAAGTGGGAAAGGGTGGTTTTGATGCTGAAAGTGCCAAAAAAGCCTGCAGCCCCCAGGTGTGTAGGGCTACGCAAGCGGTTCCCAAAGAGCTTTAGAACAAGGCCAAGTTTTCCCTGCTGGCTCTTTGGGTGTGGGACCAGTCTGCAGCCATGTGGCCATTTTTGTGCCTGGCGCGGCGCCAAGTGGGAAAGGATGGTTTTGAGGCTGAAGGCAGCAGGAAAGCCTGCAGCCCCCAGGTGTGTGGGGCTACGCAAGCCGTTCCCAAAGAGCTTTAGAACAAGGCCTAGTTTTCCCTGCTGGCTCTTTGGGCGTGGGACCAATCTGCAGACATATGGCCATTTTGGGGCTTGGCGCGGCAACAAGTGGGGAAGGGTGGTTTTGAGGCTGAAGGCAGCAGGAAAGCCTGCAGCCCCCAGGTCCGTGGGGCTACGCAAGAGGTTCCCAAAGAGCTTTAGAACAAGGCCTAGTTTTCCCTGCTGGCTCTTTGGGCGTGGGACCAATCTCCAGACATATGGGCATTTTTGTGCCTGGCGCGGCGCCAAGTGGGAAAGGGTGGTTTTGAGGCTGAAGGCAGCAGGAAAGCCTGCAGCCCCCAGGTCTGTGAGGCTACGCAAGCCGTTCCCAAAGAGCTTTAGAACAAGGCATAGTTTTCCCTGCTGGCTCTTTGGGCGTGGGACCAATCTCCAGACATTGGCCATTTTTGTGCCTGGCGCGGCGCCAAGTGAGAAAGGGTGGTTTTGAGGCTCAAGGCAGCAGGAAAGCCTGCAGCCCCCATGTGTGTGGGGCTACGCAAGCGGTTCCCAAAGAGCTTTAGAACAAGGCCTAGTTTTCCCTGCTGACTCTTTGGGCGTGGGACCCATCAACAGACATATGGCCATTTTTGTGCCTGGCGCGGCGCCAAGTGGGAAAGGGTGGTTTTGAGGCTGAAAGTGCCAAAAAAGCCTGCAGCCCGCAGCTGTGCGGGGCTACGCAAGCGGTTCCCAAAGAGCTTTAGAACAAGGCCTAGTTTTCCCTGCTGGATCTTTGGGCGTGGGACCAGTCTCCAGCCATATGGCCATTTTTGTGCCTGGCGCGGCGCCAAGTGGGAAAGGGTGGTTTTGAGGCTGAAGGCAGCAGGAAAGCCTGCAGCCCGCAGGTGTGTGGGGCTACGCAAGCAGTTCCCAAAGAGCTTTAGAACAAGGCATAGTTTTCCCTGCTGGCTCTTTGGGCGTGGGACCAAGCTCCAGCCATATGGCAATTTTTGTGCCTGGCGCGGCGCCAAGTGGGAAAGGGTGGTTTTGAGGCTGAAGGCAGCAGGAAAGGCTGCAGCCCCCAGGTGTGTGGGGCTACGCAAGCGTTTCCCAAAGAGCTTTAGAACAAGGCATAGTTTTCCCTGCTGGCTGTTTGGGTGTGGGACCCATATCCATACCTATGGCCATTTTTGTGCCTGGCGTGGCGCCAAGTGGGAAAGGGTGGTTTTGAGGCTGAAGGCAGCAGGAAAGCCTGCAGCCCCCAGGTGTGTGGGGCTACGCAAGCGGTTCCCAAAGAGCTTTAGAACAAGGCATAGTTTTCCCTGCTGGCTCTTTCGGCGTTGGACCCATCTCCAGACATATGTCCATTTTGGGGCTTGGCACGGCGCCAAGTGGGAAAGGGTGGTTTTGAGGCTGAAGGCAGCAGGAAAGCCTGCAGCCCCCAGGTCCGTGGGGCTACGCAAGCCGTTCCCAAAGAGCTTTAGAACAAGGCATAGTTTTCCCTGCTGGCTCTTTGGGCGTTGGACTCATCTCCAGACATATGGCCATTTTGGGACTTGGCGCGGCCACAAGTGGGGAAGGGTTTTTTTGAGGCTGAAGGCAGCAGGAAAGCCTGCAGCCCCCAGGTGTGTGGGGCTACGCAAGCGGTTCCCAAAGAGCTTTAGAACAAGGCATAGTTTTCCCTGCTGGCTCTTTGGGTGTGGGACCAGTCTCCAGCCATATGGCCATTTTTGTGCCTGGCGCTGCGCCAAGTGGGAAAGGGTGTTTTTGAGGCTGAAGGCAGCAGGAAAGCCTGCAGCCCCCATGTGTGTGGGGCTACGCAAGCGGTTCCCAAAGAGCTTTAGAACAAGGCCTCGTATTCCATGCTGGCTCTTTGGGCGTGGGACCCATCAACAGACATATGGCCATTTTTGTGCCTGGTGCGGCCACAAGTGGGAAAGGGTGGTTTTGATGCTGAAAGTGCCAAAAAAGCCTGCAGCCCGCAGGTGTGTAGGGCTACGCAAGCGGTTCCCAAAGAGCTTTAGAACAAGGCCTAGTTTTCCCTGCTGGCTCTTTGGGCGTGGGACCAGTCTCCAGACATATGGCCATTTTTGTGCCTGGTGCGGCCAGAAGTTGGAATAGGTGGTTTTGAGGCTGAAAGTGCCAAAAAAGCCTGCAGCCCGCAGCTGTGTGAGGCTACGCAAGCGGTTCCCAAAGAGCTTTAGAACAAGGCCTAGTTTTCCCTGCTGGCTCTTTGGGTGTGGGACCAGTCTCCAGCCATATGGCCATTTTTGTGCCTGGCGCGGCGCCAAGTGGGAAAGGGTGGTTTTCAGGCTGAAAGTGCCGAAAAAGCCTGCAGCCCCCATGTGTGTGGGGCTACGCAAGCGGTTCCCAAAGAGCTTTAGAACAAGGCATAGGTTTCCCTGCTGGCTCTTTGGGTGTGGGACCAGTCTCCAGCCATATGGCCATTTTTGTGCCTGGCGCGGCGCCAAGTGGGAAAGGGTGGTTTTGAGGCTGAAGGCAGCAGGAAAGCCTGCAGCCCCCATGTGTGTGGGGCTACGCAAGCTGTTCCCAAAGAGCTTTAGAACAAGGCCTCGTATTCCATGCTGGCTCTTTGGGCGTGGGACCCATCAACAGACATATGGCCATTTTTGTGCCTGGTGCGGCCACAAGTGGGAAAGGGTGGTTTTGATGCTGAAAGTGCCAAAAAAGCCTGCAGCCCGCAGGTGTGTAGGGCTACGCAAGCGGTTCCCAAAGAGCTTTAGAACAAGGCCTAGTTTTCCCTGCTGACTCTTTGGGCGTGGGACCCATCAACAGACATATGGCCATTTTTGTGCCTTGTGCGGCCAGAAGTGGGAATAGGTGGTTTTGAGGCTGAAAGTGCAAAAAAAGCCTGCAGCCCGCAGCTGTGTGGGGCTACGCAAGCGGTTCCCAAAGAGCTTTAGAACAAGGCCTAGTTTTCCCTGCTGGCTCTTTGGGAGTGGGACCAATCTCCAGACATATGGGAATTTTTGTGCCTGGCGCGGCGCCAAGTGGGAAAGGGTGGTTTTGAGGCTGAAGGCAGCAGGAAAGCCTGCAGCCCCCATGTGTGTGGGGCTACGCAAGCGGTTCCCAAAGAGCTTTAGAACAAGGTCTAGTTTTCCCTGCTGACTCTTTGGGCGTGGGACCCATCAACAGACATATGGCCATTTTTGTGCCTGGCGCGGCGCCAAGTGGGAAAGGGTGTTTTTGAGGCTGAAGGCAGCAGGAAAGCCTGCAGCCCCCAGGTGTGTGGGGCTACGGAAGCGGTTCCCAAAGAGCTTTATAACAAGGCATAGTTTTCCCTGCTGGCTCTTTGGGCGTGGGACCAAGCTCCAGCCATATGGCAATTTTTGTGCCTGGCGTGGCGCCAAGTGGGAAAGGGTGTTTTTGAGGCTGAAGGCAGCAGGAAAGCCTGCAGCCCCCAGGTCTGTGGGGCTACGCAAGCCGTTCCCAAAGAGCTTTAAAACAAGGCATAGTTTTCCCTGCTGGCTCTTTCGGCGTTGGACCCATCTCCAGACATATGGCCATTTTGGGGCTTGGCGCGGCGCCAAGTGGGAAAGGGTGGTTTTGAGGCTGAAGGCAGCAGGAAAGCCTGCAAACCGCAGGTGTGTGGGGCTATGCAAGCGGTTCCCAAAGAGCTTTAGAACAAGGCCTAATTTTCCCTGCTGGCTCTTTGCGCGTGGGACCAGTTTCTAGCCATATGGCCATTTTTCTGCCTGGCGCGGCGCCAAGTGGGAAAGGGTGGTTTTGAGGCTGAAGGCAGCAGGAAAGCCTGCAGCCCCCAGGTGTGTGGGGCTACGCAAGCCGTTCCCAAAGAGCTTTAGAACAAGGCATAGTCTTCCCTGCTGGCTCTTTGGGCATGGGACCAATCTCCAGACATATGGGCATTTTTGTGCCTGGCGCGGCGCCAAGTGGGAAAGGGTGGTTTTGAGGCTGAAGGCAGCAGGAAAGCCTGCAGCCCCCAGGTGTGTGGGGCTACGCAAGCGCTTCCCAAAGAGCTTTAGAACAAGGCCTAGTTTTCCCTGCTGACTCTTTGGGCGTGGGACCCATCAACAGACATATGGCCATTTTTGTGCCTGGCGCGGCGCCAAGTGGGAAAGGGTGGTTTTGAGGCTGAAAGTGCCAAAAAAGCCTGCAGCCCGCAGCTGTGTGGGGCTACGCAAGCGGTTCCCAAAGAGCTTTAGAACAAGGCATAGTTTTCCCTGCTGGCTCTTTGGGTGTGGGACCAGTCTCCAGCAATATGGCCATTTTTGTGCCTGGCGCGGCGCCAAGTGGGAAAGGGTGGTTTTGAGGCTGAAGGCAGCAGGAAAGCCTGCAGCCCCCATGTGTGTGGGGCTACGCAAGCGGTTCCCAAAGAACTTTAGAAGAAGGCCTAGTATTCCCTGCTGGCTCTTTGGGAGTGGGACCCATCAACAGACATATGGCCATTTCTGTGCCTGGTGCGGCCACAAGTGGGAAAGGGTGGTTTTGATGCTGAAAGTGCCAAAAAAGCCTGCAGCCAGCAGGTGTGTAGCGCTACGCAAGCGGTTCCCAATAAGCTTTACAACAAGGCCTAGTTTTCCCTGCTGACTCTTTGGGCGTGGGACCCATCAACAGACATATGGCCATTTCTGTGCCTGGTGCGGCCACAAGTGGGAAAGGGTGGTTTTGATGCTGAAAGTGCCAAAAAAGCCTGCAGCCCGCAGCTGTGTGGGGCTACGCAAGCCGTTCCCAAAGAGCTTTAGAACAAGGCCTAGTTTTCCCTGCTGGCTCTTTGGGTGTGGGACCAGTTTCTAGCCATATGGCCATTTTTGTGCCTGGCGCGGCGCCAAGTGGGAAAGGGTGGTTTTGAGGCTGAAGGCAGCAGGAAAGCCTGCAGCCCGCAGGTGTGTGGGGCTATGCAAGCGGTTCCCAAAGAGCTTTAGAAGAAGGCATAGTTTTCCCTGCTGGCTCTTTGGGCCTGGGACCAGTCCGCAGACATATGGGCATTTTTGTGCCTGGCGCGGCGCCAAGTGGGAAAGGGTGGTTTTCAGGCTGAAAGTGCCGAAAAAGCCTGCAGGCCCCAGGTGTGTGGGGCTACGCAAGCCGTTCCCAAAGAGCTTTAGAACAAGGCATAGTTTTCCCTGCTGGCTCTTTGGGTGTGGGACCAGTCGCCAGCCATATGGCCATTTTTGTGCCTGGCGCGGCGCCAAGCGGGAAAGGGTGGTTTTGAGGCTGAAGGCAGCAGGAAAGCCTGCAGCCCCCAGGTGTGTGGGGCTACGCAAGCGGTTCCCAAAGAGCTTTAGAACAAGGCCTAGTTTTCCCTGCTGGCTCTTTGGGCGTGGGACCCATCAACAGACATATGGCCATTTTTGTGCCTGGTGCGGCCAGAAGTGGGAAAGGGTGGTTTTGATGCTGAAAGTGCCAAAAAAGCCTGCAGCCCCCATGTGTGTGGGGCTACGCAAGCGGTTCCCAAAGAGCTTTAGAACAAGGCATAGTTTTCCCTGCTGGCTCCTTGGGTGTGGGACCCATATCCATACATATGGCAATTTTTGTGCCTGGCGCGGCGCCAAGTGGGAAAGGGTGGTTTTGAGGCTGAAGGCAGCAGGAAAGCCTGCAGCCCCCAGGTGTGTGGGGCTAGGCAAGCGGTTCCCAAAGAGCTTTAGAACAAGGCATAGTTTTCCCTGCTGGCTCTTTGGGCGTGTGACCAAGCTCCAGCCATATGGCAATTTTTGTGCCTGGCGCGGCGCAAAGTGGGAAAGGGTGTTTTTGAGGCTGAAGGCAGCAGGAAAGCCTGCAGCCCCCAGGTCTGTGGGGCTACGCAAGCCGTTCCCAAAGAGCTTTAGAACAAGGCATAGTTTTCCCTGCTGGCTCTTTGGGCGTTGGACCCATCTCCAGACATATGGCCATTTTGGGGCTTGGCGCGGCGCCAAGTGGGAAAGGGTGTTTTTGAGGCTGAAGGCAGCAGGAAAGTCTGCAGCCCCCAGGTCCGTGGGGCTATGCAAGCGGTTCCCAAAGAGCTTTAGAACAAGGCCTCGTATTCCATGCTGGCTCTTTGGGCGTGGGACCCATCAACAGACATATGGCCATTTTTGTGCCTGGTGCGGCCACAAGTGGGAAAGGGTGGTTTTGATGCTGAAAGTGCCAAAAAAACCTGCAGCCCGCAGGTGTGTAGGGCTACGCAAGCGGTTCCCAAAGAGCTTTAGAACAAGGCCTAGTTTTCCCTGCTGGCTCTTTGGGTGTGGGACCAGTCTCCAGCCATATGGCCATTTTTGTGCCTGGCGCGGCGCCAAGTGGGAAAGGATGGTTTTGAGGCTGAAGGCAGCAGGAAAGCCTGCAGCCCCCAGGTGTGTGGGGCTACGCAAGCGGTTCCCAAAGAGCTTTAGAACAAGGCCTAGTTTTCCCTGCTGGCTCTTTGGGCGTGGGACCAATCTGCAGACATATGGCCATTTTGGGGCTTGGCGCGGCAACAAGTGGGGAAGGGTGGTTTTGAGGCTGAAGGCAGCAGGAAAGCCTGCAGCCCCCAGGTCCGTGGGGCTACGCAAGAGGTTCCCAAAGAGCTTTAGAACAAGGCATAGTTTTCCCTGCTTGCTCTTTGGGCGTGGGACCAATCTCCAGCCATATGGCCATTTTTGTGCCTGGCGCGGCGCCAAGTGGGAAAGGGTGGTTTTGAGGCTGAAGGCAGCAGGAAAGCCTGCAGCCCCCATGTGTGTGGGGCTACGCAAGCGGTTCCCAAAGAGCTTTAGAACAAGGCCTAGTTTTCCCTGCTGACTCTTTGGGCGTTGGACCCATCTCCAGACATATGGCCATTTTGGGGCTTGGCGCGGCGCAAAGTGGGGAAGGGTGGTTTTGAGGCTGAAGGCAGTAGGAAAGCCTGCAGTCCGCAGGTGTGTGGGGCTATGCAAGCGGTTCCCAAAGAGCTTTAGAACAAGGCCTAGTTTTCCCTGCTGGCTCTTTGGGCGTGGGACCAATCTCCAGACATATGGGCATTTTTTTGCCTGGCGCGGCGCCAAGTGGGAAAGGGTGGTTTTGAGGCTGAAGGCAGCAGGAAAGCCTGCAGCCCCCAGGTGTGTGGGGCTACGCAAGCCGTTCCCAAAGAGCTTTAGAACAAGGCATAATTTTCCCTGCTGGCTCTTTGGGCTTTGGACCCATCTCCAGACATATGGCCATTTTGGGGCTTGGCGCGGCGCCAAGTGAGAAAGGGTGGTTTTGAGGCTGAAGGCAGCAGGAAAGTCTGCAGCCCCCAGGTCCGTGGGGCTACGCAAGCGGTTCCCAAAGAGCTTTAGAACAAGGCATAGTTTTCCCTGCTGGCTCTTTGGGTGTGGGACCAGTCTCCAGCCATATGGCCATTTTTGTGCCTGGCGCGGCGCCAAGTGGGAAAGGGTGGTTTTGAGGCTGAAGGCAGCAGGAAAGCCTGCAGCCCCCATGTGTGTGGGGCTACGCAAGCGGTTCCCAAAGAGCTTTAGAACAAGGCATAGTTTTCCCTGCTGGCTCTTTGGGCGTGGGACCCATCAACAGACATATGGCCATTTTTGTGCCTGGTGCGGCCACAAGTGGGAAAGGGTGGTTTTGATGCTGAAAGTGCCAAAAAAACCTGCAGCCCGCAGGTGTGTAGGGCTACGCAAGCGGTTCCCAAAGAGCTTTAGAACAAGGCCTAGTTTTCCCTGCTGGCTCTTTGGGTGTGGGACCAGTCTCCAGCCATATGGCCATTTTTGTGCCTGGCGCGGCGCCAAGTGGGAAAGGATGGTTTTGAGGCTGAAGGCAGCAGGAAAGCCTGCAGCCCCCAGGTCCGTGGGGCTACGCAAGCCGTTCCCAAAGAGCTTTAGAACAAGGCCTAGTTTTCCCTGCTGGCTCTTTGGGCGTGGGACCAATCTGCAGACATATGGCCATTTTGGGGCTTGGCGCGGCAACAAGTGGGGAAGGGTGGTTTTGAGGCTGAAGGCAGCAGGAAAGCCTGCAGCCCCCAGGTCCGTGGGGCTACGCAAGGGGTTCCCAAAGAGCTTTAGAACAAGGCATAGTTTTCCCTGCTTGCTCTTTGGGCGTGGGACCAATCTCCAGCCATATGGCCATTTTTGTGCCTGGCGCGGCGCCAAGTGGGAAAGGGTGGTTTTGAGGCTGAAGGCAGCAGGAAAGCCTGCAGCCCCCATGTGTGTGGGGCTACGCAAGCGGTTCCCAAAGAGCTTTAGAACAAGGCCTAGTTTTCCCTGCTGACTCTTTGGGCGTTGGACCCATCTCCAGACATATGGCCATTTTGGGGCTTGGCGCGGCGACAAGTGGGGAAGGGTGGTTTTGAGGCTGAAGGCAGCAGGAAAGCCTGCAGCCCCCAGGTGTGTGGGGCTACGCAAGCGGTTCCCAAAGAGCTTTAGAACAAGGCCTAGTTTTCCCTGCTGACTCTTTGGGCGTTGGACCCATCTCCAGACATATGGGCATTTTTTTGCCTGGCGCGGCGCCAAGTGGGAAAGGGTGGTTTTGAGGCTGAAGGCAGCAGGAAAGCCTGCAGCCCGCAGGTATGTGAGGCTACGCAAGCCGTTCCCAAAGAGCTTTAGAACAAGGCATAGTTTTCCCTGCTGGCTCTTTGGGCGTGGGACCAATCTCCAGACATTGGCCATTTTTGTGCCTGGCGCGGCGCCAAAGTGAGAAAGGGTGGTTTTGAGGCTGAAGGCAGCAGGAAAGCCTGCAGCCCCCAGGTCTGTGGGGCTACGCAAGCGGTTCCCAAAGAGCTTTAGAACAAGGCCTAGTTTTCCCTGCTGGCTCTTTGGGCGTGGGACCAGTCTTCAGCCATATGGCCATTTTTGGGCCTGGCGCGGCGCCAAGTGGGAAAGGGTGTTTTTGAGGCTGAAGGCAGCAGGAAAGCCTGCAGCCCCCAGGTGTGTGGGGCTACGCAAGCGGTTCCCAAAGAGCTTTAGAACAAGGCCTAGTTTTCCCTGCTGGCTCTTTCGGCGTTGGACCCATCTCCAGACATATGTCCATTTTGGGGCTTGGCGCGGCGCCAAGTGGGAAAGGGTGGTTTTGAGGCTGAAGGCAGCAGGAAAGCCTGCAGACCGCAGGTGTGTGGGGCTATGCAAGCGGTTCCCAAAGAGCTTTAGAACAAGGCCTAATTTTCCCTGCTGGCTCTTTGCGCGTGGGACCAGTTTCTAGCCATATGGCCATTTTTGTGCCTGGCGCGGCGCCAAGTGGGAAAGGGTGGTTTTGAGGCTGAAGGCAGCAGGAAAGCCTGCAGCCCCCAGGTGTGTGGGGCTACGCAAGCCGTTCCCAAAGAGCTTTAGAACAAGGCATAGTTTTCCCTGCTGGCTCTTTGGGCGTTGGACTCATCTCCAGACATATGGCCATTTTGGGACTTGGCGCGGCCACAAGTGGGGAAGGGTTTTTTTGAGGCTGAAGGCAGCAGGAAAGCCTGCAGCCCCCAGGTCTGTGAGGCTACGCAAGCCGTTCCTAAAGAGCTTTAGAACAAGGCCTCGTATTCCATGCTGGCTCTTTGGGCGTGGGACCCATCAACAGACATATGGCCATTTTTGTGCCTGGTGCGGCCACAAGTGGGAAAGGGTGGTTTTGATGCTGAAAGTGCCAAAAAAGCCTGCAGCCCGCGGGTGTGTAGGGCTACGCAAGCGGTTCCCAAAGAGCTTTAGAACAAGGCCTAGTTTTCCCTGCTGACTCTTTGGGCGTGGGACCCATCAACAGACATATGGCCATTTTTGTGCCTGGTGCGGCCAGAAGTGGGAATAGGTGGTTTTGAGGCTGAAAGTGCCAAAAAAGCCTGCAGCCCGCAGCTGTGTGGGGCTACGCAAGCGGTTCCCAAAGAGCTTTAGAACAAGGCCTAGTTTTCCCTGCTGGCTCTTTGGGCGTGGGACCAGTCTCCAGCCATATGGCCATTTTTGTGCCTGGCGCGGCGCCAAGTGGGAAAGGGTGGTTTTGAGGCTGAAGGCAGCAGGAAAGCCTGCAGCCCCCAGGTGTGTGGGGCTACGCAAGCCGTTCCCAAAGAGCTTTAGAACAAGGCATAGTTTTCCCTGCTGGCTCTTTGGGCGTGGGACCAATCTGCAGACATATGGCCATTTTGGGGCTTGGCGCGGCAACAAGTGGGGAAGGGTGGTTTTGAGGCTGAAGGCAGCAGGAAAGCCTGCAGCCCCCAGGTCCGTGGGGCTACGCAAGAGGTTCCCAAAGAGCTTTAGAACAAGGCATAGTTTTCCCTGCTGGCTCTTTGGGCGTGGGACCAATCTCCAGACATATGGCCATTTTTGTGCCTGGCGCGGCGCCAAGTGGGAAAGGGTGGTTTTGAGGCTGAAGGCAGCAGGAAAGCCTGCAGCCCCCAGGTCCGTGGGGCTACGCAAGAGGTTCCCAAAGAGCTTTAGAACAAGGCATAGTTTTCCCTGCTGGCTCTTTGGGCGTTGGACCCATCTCCAGACATATGGCCATTTTGGGGCTTGGCGCGGCGACAAGTGGGGAAGGGTGGTTTTGAGGCTGAAGGCAGCAGGAAAGCCTGCAGCCCGCAGGTGTGTGGGGCTATGCAAGCGGTTCCCAAAGAGCTTTAGAACAAGGCATAGTTTTCCCTGCTGGCTCTTTGGGCTTGGGACCAATCTCCAGACATATGGGCATTTTTTTGCCTGGCGCGGCGACAAGTGGGAAAGGGTGGTTTTGAGGCTGAAAGTGCCAAAAAAGCATGCAGCCCGCAGCTGTGTGGGGCTACGCAAGCGGTTCCCAAAGAGCTTTAGAACAAGGCCTAGTTTTCCCTGCTGGCTCTTTGGGCGTGGGACCAGTCTCCAGCCATATGGCCATTTTTGTGCCTGGCGCGGCGCCAAGTGGGAAAGGGTGTTTTTGAGGCTGAAGGCAGCAGGAAAGCCTGCAGCCCGCAGGTGTGTGGGGCTACGCAAGCAGTTCCCAAAGAGCTTTAGAACAAGGCATAGTTTTCCCTGCTGGCTGTTTGGGTGTGGGACCCATATCCATACCTATGGCCATTTTTGTGCCTGCCGTGGCGCCAAGTGGGAAAGGGTGTTTTTGAGGCTGAAGGCAGCAGGAAAGCCTGCAGCCCGCAGCTGTGTGGGGCTACGCAAGCGGTTCCCAAAGAGCTTTAGAACAAGGCCTAGTTTTCCCTGCTGGCTCTTTGGGCGTGGGACCAGTCTCCAGCCATATGGCCATTTTTGTGCCTGGCGCGGCGCCAAGTGGGAAAGGGTGGTTTTGAGGCTGAAGGCAGCAGGAAAGCCTGCAGACCGCAGGTGTGTGGGGCTATGCAAGCGGTTCCCAAAGAGCTTTAGAACAAGGCCTAATTTTCCCTGCTGGCTCTTTGCGCGTGGGACCAGTCTCCAGCCATATGGCCATTTTTGTGCCTGGCGCGGCGCCAAGTGGGAAAGGGTGGTTTTGAGGCTGAAGGCAGCAGGAAAGCCTGCAGCCCCCAGGTCTGTGGGGCTACGCAAGCGGTTCCCAAAGAGCTTTAGAACAAGGCCTAGTTTTCCCTGCTGACTCTTTGGGCGTGGGACCTATCAACAGACATATGGCCATTTTTGTGCCTGGTGCGGCCAGAAGTGGGAATAGGTGGTTTTGAGGCTGAAAGTGCCTAAAAAGCCTGCAGCCCGCAGCTGTGTGGGGCTATGCAAGCCGTTCCCAAAGAGCTTTAGAACAAGGCATAGTTTTCCCTGCTGGCTCTTTGGGCGTGGGACCAGTCTCCAGCCATATGGCCATTTTTGTGCCTGGCGCGGCGCCAAGTGGGAAAGGGTGGTTTTGAGGCTGAAGGCAGCAGGAAAGCCTGCAGCCCCCAGGTCTGAGGGGCTACGCAAGCGTTTCCCAAAGAGCTTTAGAACAAGGCCTAGTTTTCCCTGCTGGCTCTTTGGGCGTGGGACCAGTCTCCAGCCATATGGCCATTTTTGTGCCTGGCACGGCCACAAGTGGGAAAGGGTGGTTTTGAGGCTGAAGGCAGATGGAAAGCCTGCAGCCCCCAGGTGTGTGGGGATACGCAAGCGTTTCCCAAAGAGCTTTAGAACAAGGCATAGTTTTCCCTGCTGGCTCTTTGTGTGTTGGACTCATCTCCAGACATATGGCCATTTTGGGGCTTGGCGCGGCGACAAGTGGGGAAGGGTGGTTTTGAGGCTGAAGGCAGCAGGAAAGCCTGCAGCCCCCACGTCTGTGCGGCTACGCAAGCGGTTCCCAAAGAGCTTTAAAACAAGGCATAGTTTTCCCTGCTGGCTCTTTGGGCCTGGGACCAGTCTCCAGACATATGGGCATTTTTGTGCCTGGCGCGGCGCCAAGTGGGAAAGGGTGGTTTTCAGGCTGAAAGTACCGAAAAAGCCTGCAGCCCCCAGGTGTGTGGGGCTACGCAAGCGTTTCCCAAAGAGCTTTAGAACAAGGCCTAGTTTTCCCTGCTGGCTCTTTGGGCGTGGGACCCATCAACAGACATATGGCCATTTTTGTGCCTGGTGCGGCCAGAAGTGGGAATAGGTGGTTTTGAGGCTGAAAGTGCCAAAAAAGCCTGCAGCCCGCAGCTGTGTGGGGCTACGCAAGCGGTTCCCAAAGAGCTTTAGAACAAGGCCTAGTTTTCCCTGCTGGCTCTTTGGGCGTGGGACCAGTCTCCAGCCATATGGCCATTTTTGTGCCTGGCGCGGCGCCAAGTGGGAAAGGGTGTTTTTGAGGCTGAAGGCAGCAGGAAAGCCTGCAGCCCCCAGGTGTGTGGGGCTACGCAAGCGGTTCCCAAAGAGCTTTAGAACAAGGCCTAGTTTTCCCTGCTGACTCTTTGGGCGTGGGACCCATCAACAGACATATGGCCATTTTTGTGCCTGGTGCGGCCACAAGTGGGAATAGGTGGTTTTGAGGCTGAAAGTGCCAAAAAAGCCTGCAGCCCGCAGGTGTGTGGGGCTACGCAAGCGGTTCCCAAAGAGCTTTAGAACAAGGCCTAGTTTTCCCTGCTGGCTCTTTGGGCGTGGGACCAGTCTCCAGACATATGGCCATTTTTGTGCCTGGCGCGGCGCCAAGTGGGAAAGGGTGGTTTTGAGGCTGAAGGCAGCAGGAAAGCCTGCAGCCCCCAGGTCTGTGGGGCTACGCAAGCCGTTCCCAAAGAGCTTTAGAACAAGGCCTAGTTTTCCCTGCTGACTCTTTGGGCGTGGGACCTATCAACAGTCATATGGCCATTTTTGTGCCTGGTGCGGCCAGAAGTGGGAATAGGTGGTTTTGAGGCTGAAAGTGCCAAAAAAGCCTGCAGCCCGCAGGTGTGTGGGGCTATGCAAGCGGTTCCCAAAGAGCTTTAGAACAAGGCCTAGTTTTCCCTGCTGGCTCTTTGGGCGTGGGACCAGTCTCCAGCCATATGGCCATTTTTGTGCCTGGCGCGGCGACAAGTGGGGTAGGGTGGTTTTGAGGCTGAAGGCAGCAGGAAAGCCTGCAGCCCCCAGGTCCGTGGGGCTACGCAAGAGGTTCCCAAAGAGCTTTAGAACAAGGCATAGTTTTCCCTGCTGGCTCTTTGGGCGTGGGACCCATCAACAGACATATGGGCATTTTTGTGCCTGGCGCGGCGCAAAGTGGGAAAGGGTGGTTTTGAGGCTGAAGGCAGCAGGAAAGCCAGCAGCCCGCAGGTGTGTGGGGCTACGCAAGCGGTTCCCAAAGAGCTTTAGAACAAGGCATATTTTTCCCTGCTGGCTCTTTGGGTGTGGGACCAGTCTCCAGACACATGGGCATTTTTGTGCCTGGCGCGGCGCCAAGTGGGAAAGGGTGGTTTTGAGGCTGAAGGCAGCAGGAAAGCCTGCAGCCCCCAGGTCCGTGGGGCTACGCAAGAGGTTCCCAAAGAGCTTTAGAACAAGGCCTAGTTTTCCCTGCTGGCTCTTTGGGCGTTGGACCCATCTCCAGACATACGGCCATTTTGGGGCTTGGCGCTGCAACAAGTGGGGAAGGGTGGTTTTGAGGCTGAAGGCAGCAGGAAAGCCTGCAGCCCCCAGGTGAGTGGGGCTATGCAAGCGGTTCCCAAAGAGCTTTAGAACAAGGCCTAGTTTTCCCTGCTGGCTCTTTGGGCGTGGGACCAGTCTCCAGCCATATGGCCATTTTTGGGCCTGGCGCGGCGCCAAGTGGGAAAGGGTGTTTTTGAGGCTGAAGGCAGCAGGAAAGCCTGCAGCCCCCAGGTCTGTGGGACTACGCAAGCCTTTCCCAAAGACCTTTAGAACAAGGCCTAGTTTTCCCTGCTGGCTCTTTGGGCCTGGGACCAGTCTCCAGACATATGGGCATTTTTGTGCCTGGCGCGGCGCCAAGTGGGAAAGGGTGGTTTTCAGGCTGAAAGTACCGAAAAAGCCTGCAGCCCCCAGGTGTGTGGGGCTACGCAAGCGTTTCCCAAAGAGCTTTAGAACAAGGCATAGTTTTCCCTGCTGGCTCTTTGGGCGTGGGACCAGTCTCCAGCCATATGGCCATTTTTGTGCCTGGCGCGGGGCCAAGTGGGAAAGTGTGGTTTTGAGGCTGAAGGCAGCAGGAAAGCCTGCAGCCCCCAGGTCCGTGGGGCTACGCAAGAGGTTCCCAAAGAGCTTTAGAACAAGGCCTAGTTTTCCCTGCTGGCTCTTTAGGTGTGGGACCAGTCTCCAGACATATGGCCATTTTTGTGCCTGGCGCGGCGACAAGTGGGGAAGGGTGGTTTTGAGGCTGAAGGCAGCAGGAAAGCCTGCAGCCCCCAGGTCTGTGGGGCTACGCAAGCGGTTCCCAAAGAGCTTTAGAACAAGGCCTAGTTTTCCCTGCTGGCTCTTTGGGCGTGGGACCAATCTCCAGCCATATGGCCATTTTTGTGCCTGGCGCGGCGCAAAGTGGGAAAGGGTGGTTTTGAGGCTGAAGGCAGCAGGAAAGCCTGCAGCCCGCAGGTGTGTGGGGCTATGCCAGCGTTTCCCAAAGAGCTTTAGAACAAGGCATATTTTTCCCTGCTGGCTCTTTGGGCGTGGGACCAGTCTCCAGACATATGGCCATTTTTGTGCCTGGCGCGGCGCCAAGTGGGAAAGAGTGGTTTTGAGGCTGAAGGCAGCAGGAAAGCCTGCAGCCCCCAGGTCCGTGGGGCTACGCAAGAGGTTCCCAAAGAGCTTTAGAACAAGGCATAGTTTTCCCTGCTGGCTCTTTGGGCGTTGGACCCATCTCCAGACATATGGCCATTTTGGGGCTTGGCGCTGCAACAAGTGGGGAAGGGTGGTTTTGAGGCTGAAGGCAGCAGGAAAGCCTGCAGCCCCCAGGTGTGTGGGGCTACGCAAGCGGTTCCCAAAGAGCTTTAGAACAAGGCCTAGTTTTCCCTGCTGACTCTTTGGGCGTGGGACCCATCAACAGACATATGGCCATTTTTGTGCCTGGTGTGGCCACAAGTGGGAATAGGTGGTTTTGAGGCTGAAAGTGCCAAAAAAGCCTGCAGCCCGCAGCTGTGTGGGGCTACGCAAGCGGTTCCCAAAGAGCTTTAGAACAAGGCCTAGTTTTCCCTGCTGGCTCTTTGGGCGTTGGACCAGTCTCCAGACATATGGCCATTTTTGTGCCTGGCGCGGCGCCAAGTGGGAAAGGGTGGTTTTGAGGCTGAAGGCAGCAGGAAAGCCTGCAGCCCCCAGGTCTGTGGGGCTACGCAAGCGGTTCCCAAAGAGCTTTAGAACAAGGCCTAGTTTTCCCTGCTGACTCTTTGGGCGTGGGACCTATCAACAGTCATATGGCCATTTTTGTGCCTGGTGCGGCCAGAAGTGGGAATAGGTGGTTTTGAGGCTGAAAGTGCCAAAAAAGCCTGCAGCCCGCAGGTGTGTGGGGCTATGCAAGCGGTTCCCAAAGAGCTTTAGAACAAGGCCTAGTTTTCCCTGCTGGCTCTTTGGGCGTGGGACCCATCAACAGACATATGGGCATTTTTGTGCCTGGCGCGGCGCCAAGTGGGAAAGGGTGGTTTTGAGGCTGAAGGCAGCAGGAAAGCCTGCAGCCCCCAGGTCTGTGGGGCTACGCAAGCGTTTCCCAAAGAGCTTTAGAACAAGGCATAGTTTTCCCTGCTGGCTCTTTGGGCGTGGGACCAGTCTCCAGCCATATGGCCATTTTTGTGCCTGGCGCGGCGCCAAGTGGGAAAGTGTGGTTTTGAGGCTGAAGGCAGCAGGAAAGCCTGCAGCCCCCAGGTCCGTGGGGCTACGCAAGAGGTTCCCAAAGAGCTTTAGAACAAGGCATAGTTTTCCCTGCTGGCTCTTTAGGTGTGGGACCAGTCTCCAGACATATGGCCATTTTTGTGCCTGGCGCGGCGACAAGTGGGGAAGGGTGTTTTTGAGGCTGAAGGCAGCAGGAAAGCCTGCAGCCTCCAGGTGTGTGGGGCTACGCAAGCGGTTCCCAAAGAGCTTTAGAACAAGGCCTAGTTTTCCCTGCTGGCTCTTTGGGCGTGGGACCAATCTCCAGCCATATGGCCATTTTTGTGCCTGGCGCGGCGCAAAGTGGGAAAGGGTGGTTTTGAGGCTGAAGGCAGCAGGAAAGCCTGCAGCCCGCAGGTGTGTGGGGCTATGCAAGCGTTTCCCAAAGAGCTTTAGAACAAGGCATATTTTTCCCTGCTGGCTCTTTGGGCATGGGACCAGTCTCCAGACACATGGGCATTTTTGTGCCTGGCGTGGCGCCAAGTGGGAAAGGGTGGTTTTGAGGCTGAAGGCAGCAGGAAAGCCTGCAGCCCCCAGGTCTGTGGGGCTACGCAAGCCGTTCCCAAAGAGCTTTAGAACAAGGCCTAGTTTTCCCTGCTGGCTCTTTGGGCGTGGGACCCATCTCCAGACATATGGCCATTTTTGTGCCTGGCGCGGCGCCAAGTGGGAAAGGGTGGTTTTGAGGCTGAAGGCAGCAGGAAAGCCTGCAGCCCCCAGGTCTGTGGGGCTACGCAAGCCGTTCCCAAAGAGCTTTAGAACAAGGCCTAGTTTTCCCTGCTGGCTCTTTGGGCGTGGGACCAGTCTCCAGACATATGGGCATTTTTGTGCCTGGAGCGGCGCCAAGTGGGAAAGGGTGGTTTTGAGGCTGAAGGCAGCAGGAAAGCCTGCAGCCCCCAGGTGTGTGAGGCTACGCAAGCCGTTCCCAAAGAGCTTTAGAACAAGGCATAGTTTTCCCTGCTGGCTCTTTGGGCGTGGGACCAATCTCCAGACATTGGCCATTTTTGTGCCTGGTGCGGCCACAAGTGGGAAAGGGTGGTTTTGAGGCTGAAAGTGCCAAAAAAGCATGCAGCCCGCATCTGTGTGGGGCTACGCAAGCGGTTCCCAAAGAGCTTTAGAACAAGGCCTAGTTTTCCCTGCTGGCTCTTTGGGCGTGGGACCAAGCTCCAGCCATATGGCCATTTTTGTGCCTGGCGCGGCGCCAAGTGGGAAAGGGTGTTTTTGAGGCTGAAGGCAGCAGGAAAGCCTGCAGCCCGCAGGTGTGTGGGGCTACGCAAGCAGTTCTCAAAGAGCTTTAGAACAAGGCATAGTTTTCCCTGCTGGCTCTTTGGGCGTGGGACCAAGCTCCAGCCATATGGCAATTTTTGTGCCTGGCGCGGCGCCAAGTGGGAAAGGGTGGTTTTGAGGCTGAAGGCAGCAGGAAAGGCTGCAGCCCCCAGGTGTGTGGGGCTACGCAAGCGTTTCCCAAAGAGCTTTAGAACAAGGCATAGTTTTCCCTGCTGGCTGTTTGGGTGTGGGACCCATATCCATACCTATGGCCATTTTTGTGCCTGCCGTTGCGCCAAGTGGGAAAGGGTGTTTTTGAGGCTGAAGGCAGCAGGAAAGCCTGCAGCCCCCAGGTCTGTGGGGCTACGCAAGCGTTTCCCAAAGAGCTTTAGAACAAGGCATAGTTTTCCCTGCTGGCTCTTTGGGCATGGGACCAATCTCCAGACATATGGGCATTTTTGTGCCTGGCGCGGCGCCAAGTGGGAAAGGGTGGTTTTGAGGCTGAAGGCAGCAGGAAAGCCTGCAGCCCCCAGGTCTGTGGGGCTACGCAAGCGGTTCCCAAAGAGCTTTAGAACAAGGCATAGTTTTCCCTGCTGGCTCTTTGGGTGTGGGACCAGTCTCCAGACATATGGCCATTTTTGTGCCTGGCGCGGCACCAAGTGGGAAAGTGTGGTTTTGAGGCTGAAGGCAGCAGGAAAGCCTGCAGCCCCCAGGTCTGTGGGGCTACGCAAGCCGTTCCCAAAGAGCTTTAGAACAAGGCCTAGTTTTCCCTGCTGGCTCTTTGGGCGTGGGACCAGTCTCCAGCCATACGGCCATTTTTGGGCCTGGCGCGGCGCCAAGTGGGAAAGGGTGGTTTTGAGGCTGAAGGCAGCAGGAAAGCCTGCAGCCCCCAGGTGTGTGGGGCTACGCAAGCGGTTCCCATAGAGCTTTAGAACAAGGCCTAGTTTTCCCTGCTGGCTCTTTGGGCGTGGGACCAGTCTCCAGACATATGGGCATTTTTGTGCCTGGCGCGGCGCCAAGTGGGAAAGGGTGGTTTTGAGGCTGAAGGCAGCAGGAAAGCCTGCAGCCCGCAGGTGTGTGGGGCTATGCAAGCGGTTCCCAAAGAGCTTTAGAACAAGGCCTAGTTTTCCCTGCTGGCTCTTTGGGCGTGGGACCAATATCCAGACATATGGGCATTTTTTTGCCTGGCGCGGCGCCAAGTGGGAAAGGGTGGTTTTGAGGCTGAAGGCAGCAGGAAAGCCTGCAGCCCCCAGGTGTGTGAGGCTACGCAAGCCGTTCCCAAAGAGCTTTAGAACAAGGCATAGTTTTCCCTGCTGGCTCTTTGGGCGTGGGACCAATCTCCAGACATTGGCCATTTTTGTGCCTGGTGCGGCCACAAGTGGGAAAGGGTGGTTTTGAGGCTGAAAGTGCCAAAAAAGCATGCAGCCCGCATCTGTGTGGGGCTACGCAAGCGGTTCCCAAAGAGCTTTAGAACAAGGCCTAGTTTTCCCTGCTGGCTCTTTGGGCGTGGGACCAAGCTCCAGCCATATGGCCATTTTTGTGCCTGGCGCGGCGCCAAGTGGGAAAGGGTGTTTTTGAGGCTGAAGGCAGCAGGAAAGCCTGCAGCCCCCAGGTGTGTGGGGCTACGCAAGCCGTTCCCAAAGAGCTTTAGAACAAGGCCTAGTTTTCCCTGCTGGCTCTTTGGGCGTGGGACCCATCTCCAGACATATGGCCATTTTTGTGCCTGGAGCGGCGCCAAGTGGGAAAGGGTGGTTTTGAGGCTGAAGGCAGCAGGAAAGCCTGCAGCCCCCAGGTGTGTGGGGCTACGCAAGCGGTTCCCAAAGAGCTTTAGAACAAGGCCTAGTTTTCCCTGCTGGCTCTTTGGGCGTGGGACCAGTCTCCAGACATATGGGCATTTTTGTGCCTGGCGTGGCGCCAAGTGGGAAAGGGTGGTTTTGAGGCTGAAGGCAGCAGGAAAGCCTGCAGCCCCCAGGTGTGTGGGGCTATGCAAGCGGTTCCCAAAGAGCTTTAGAACAAGGCCTAGTTTTCCCTGCTGGCTCTTTGGGCGTGGGACCAATATCCAGACATATGGGCATTTTTTTGCCTGGCGCGGCGCCAAGTGGGAAAGGGTGGTTTTGAGGCTGAAGGCAGCAGGAAAGCCTGCAGCCCCCAGGTGTGTGAGGCTACGCAAGCCGTTCCCAAAGAGCTTTAGAACAAGGCATAGTTTTCCCTGCTGGCTCTTTGGGCGTGGGACCAATCTCCAGACATTGGCCATTTTTGTGCCTGGCGCGGCGCCAAGTGGGAAAGGGTGGTTTTGAGGCTGAAAGTGCCAAAAAAGCCTGCAGCCCGCATCTGTGTGGGGCTACGCAAGCGGTTCGCAAAGAGCTTTAGAACAAGGCCTAGTTTTCCCTGCTGGCTCTTTGGGCGTGGGACCAAGCTCCAGCCATATGGCCATTTTTGTGCCTGGCGCGGCGCCAAGTGGGAAAGGGTGTTTTTGAGGCTGAAGGCAGCAGGAAAGCCTGCAGCCCGCAGGTGTGTGGGGCTACGCAAGCAGTTCCCAAAGAGCTTTAGAACAAGGCATAGTTTTCCCTGCTGGCTCTTTGGGCGTGGGACCAAGCTCCAGCCATATGGCAATTTTTGTGCCTGGCGCGGCGCCAAGTGGGAAAGGGTGGTTTTGAGGCTGAAGGCAGCAGGAAAGGCTGCAGCCCCCAGGTGTGTGGGGCTACGCAAGCGTTTCCCAAAGAGCTTTAGAACAAGGCATAGTTTTTCCCTGCTGGCTGTTTGGGTGTGGGACCCATATCCGTACCTATGGCCATTTTTGTGCCTGCCGTTGCGTCAAGTGGGAAAGGGTGTTTTTGAGGCTGAAGGCAGCAGGAAAGCCTGCAGCCCCCAGGTCTGTGGGGCTACGCAAGCCGTTCCCAAAGAGCTTTAAAACAAGGCATAGTTTTCCCTGCTGGATCTTTCGGCGTTGGACCCATCTCGAGACATATGTCCATTTTGGGGCTTGGCGCGGCGCCAAGTGGGAAAGGGTGGTTTTGAGGCTGAAGGCAGCAGGAAAGCCTGCAGACCGCAGGTGTGTGGGGCTATGCAAGCGGTTCCCAAAGAGCTTTAGAACAAGGCCTAATTTTCCCTGCTGGCTCTTTGCGCGTGGGACCAGTTTCTAGCCATATGGCCATTTTTGTGCCTGGCGCGGCGCCAAGTGGGAAAGGGTGGTTTTGAGGCTGAAGGCAGCAGGAAAGCCTGCAGCCCCCAGGTCCGTGGGGCTACGCAAGCTGTTCCCAAAGAGCTTTAGAACAAGGCCTAGTTTTCCCTGCTGGCTCTTTGGGCGTTGGACTCATCTCCAGACATATGACCATTTTGGGACTTGGCGCGGCCACATGTGGGGAAGGGTTTTTTTGAGGCTGAAGGCAGCAGGAAAGCCTGCAGCCCCCAGGTGTGTGGGGCTACGCAAGCGGTTCCCAAAGAGCTTTAGAACAAGGCCTAGTATTCCATGCTGGCTCTTTGGGCGTGGGACCCATCAACAGACATATGGCCATTTTTGTGCCTGGCGCGGCCACAAGTGGGAAAGGGTGGTTTTGATGCTGAAAGTGCCAAAAAAGCTGCGGGCTGCATGCTTTTTTGGCACTTTCAGCCTCAAAACCACCCTTTCTCACTTGGCGCCGCGCCAGGCACAAAAATTGCCATATGGCTGGAGCTTGGTCCCACGCCCAAAGAGCCAGCAGGGAAAACTATGCCTTGTTCTAAAGCTCTTTGGGAACGGCTTGCGTAGCCTCACACACCTGGGGGCTGCAGGCTTTCCTGCTGCCTTCAGCCTCAAAACCACCCTTTCCCACTTGGCGCCGCTCCAGGCACAAAAATGCCCATATGTCTGGAGACTGGTCCCACGCCCAAAGAGCCAGCAGGGAAAACTAGGCCTTGTTCTAAAGCTCTTTGGGAACCGCTTGCATAGCCCCACACACCTGCGGGCTGCAGGCTTTCCTGCTGCCTTCAGCCTCAAAACCACCCTTTCCCACTTGGCGCCGCTCCAGGCACAAAAATGCCCATATGTCTGGAGACTGGTCCCACGCCCAAAGAGCCAGCAGGGAAAACTAGGCCTTGTTCTAAAGCTCTTTGGGAACCGCTTGCGTAGCCCCACAGACCTGGGGGCTGCAGGCTTTCCTGCTGCCTTCAGCCTCAAAAACACCCTTTCCCACTTGGCGCCGCGCCAGGCACAAAAATGGCCATATGTCTGGAGATGGGTCCCACGCCCAAAGAGCCAGCAGGGAAAACTAGGCCTTGTTCTAAAGCTCTTTGGGAACGGCTTGCGTAGCCCCACACACCTGGGGGCTGCAGGCTTTCCTGCTGCCTTCAACCTCAAAACCACCCTTTCCCACTTGGCGCCGCGCCAGGCACAAAAATGCCCATATGTCTGGAGATTGGTCCCACGCCCAAAGAGCCAGCAGGGAAAACTATGCCTTGTTCTAAAGCTCTTTGGGAACCGCTTGCGTAGCCCCACACAGCTGCGGGCTGCGGGCTTTTTTGGCACTTTCAGCCTCAAAACCACCTATTCCCACTTCTGGCCGCACCAGGCACAAAAATGGCCATATGTCTGTTGATGGGTCCCACGCCCAAAGAGCCAGCAGGGAAAACTAGGCCTTGTTCTAAAGCTCTTTGGGAACCGCTTGCGTAGCCCTACACACCTGCGGGCTGCAGGCTTTTTTGGCACTTTCAGCATCAAAACCACCCTTTCCCACTTGTGGCCGCACCAGGCACAAAAATGGCCATATGTCTGTTGATGGGTCCCACGCCCAAAGAGCCAGCAGGGAATACTAGGCCTTGTTCTAAAGCTCTTTGGGAACGGCTTGCGTAGCCCCACAGACCTGGGGGCTGCAGGCTTTCCTGCTGCCTTCAGCCTCAAAACCACCCTTTCCCACTTGGCGCCGCGCCAGGCACAAAAATGGCCATATGGCTGGAGACTGGTCCCACGCCCAAAGAGCCAGCAGGGAAAACTAGGCCTTGTTCTAAAGCTCTTTGGGAACCGCTTGCGTAGCCCCACACACCTGGGGGCTGCAGGCTTTTTCGGCACTTTCAGCCTCAAAACCACCCTTTCCCACTTGGCGCCGCGCCAGGCCCAAAAATGGCCATATGGCTGGAGACTGGTCCCACACCCAAAGAGCCAGCAGGGAAAAATATGCCTTGTTCTAAAGCTCTTTAGGAACCGCTTGCGTAGCCCCACACACCTGGGGGCTGCAGGCTTTCCTGCTGCCTTCAGCCTCAAAAAAACCCTTCCCCACATGTGGCCGCGCCAAGTTCCAAAATGGTCATATGTCTGGAGATGAGTCCAACGCCCAAAGAGCCAGCAGGGAAAACTATGCCTTGTTCTAAAGCTCTTTGGGAACGGCATGCGTAGCCCCACGGACCTGGGGGCTGCAGGCTTTCCTGCTGCCTTCAGCCTCAAAACCACCCTTTCCCACTTGGCGCCGCGCCAGGCACAAAAATGGCCATATGGCTAGAAACTGGTCCCACGCGCAAAGAGCCAGCAGGGAAAATTAGGCCTTGTTCTAAAGCTCTTTGGGAACCGCTTGCATAGCCCCACACACCTGCGGGCTGCAGGCTTTCCTGCTGCCTTCAGCCTCAAAACCACCCTTTCCCACTTGGCGCCGCGCCAAGCCCCAAAATGGACATATGTCTCGAGATGGGTCCAACGCCGAAAGAGCCAGCAGGGAAAACTATGGCTTGTTTTAAAGCTCTTTGGGAACGGCTTGCGTAGCCCCACAGACCTGGGGGCTGCAGGCTTTCCTGCTGCCTTCAGCCTCAAAAACACCCTTTCCCACTTGGCGCAACGGCAGGCACAAAAATGGCCATAGGTATGGATATGGGTCCCACACCCAAACAGCCAGCAGGGAAAACTATGCCTTGTTCTAAAGCTCTTTGGGAAACGCTTGCGTAGCCCCACACACCTGGGGGCTGCAGCCTTTCCTGCTGCCTTCAGCCTCAAAAACACCCTTTCCCACTTGGCGCCGCGCCAGGCACAAAAATGCCCATATGTCTGGAGCTTGGTCCCACGCCCAAAGAGCCAGCAGGGAAAACTAGGCCTTGTTCTAAAGCTCTTTGGGAACCGCTTGCGTAGCCCCACACAGCTGCGGGCTGCAGGCTTTTTTGGCACTTTCAGCCTCAAAACCACCTATTCCCACTTGTGGCCGCACCAGGCACAAAAATGGCCATATGTCTGTTGATGGGTCCCACGCCCAAAGAGCCAGCAGGGAAAACTAGGCCTTGTTCTAAAGCTCTTTGGGAAACGCTTGCGTAGCCCCACACACCTGGGGGCTGCAGGCTTTTTTGGCACTTTCAGCCTGAAAACCACCCTTTCCCACTTGGCGCCGCGCCAGGCACAAAAATGCCCATATGTCTGGAGACTGGTCCCAGGCCCAAAGAGCCAGCAGGGAAAACTATGCCTTGTTTTAAAGCTCTTTGGGAACCGCTTGCGTAGCCCCACACACCTGGGGGCTGCAGGCTTTCCTGCTGCCTTCAGCCTCAAAACCACCCTTTCCCACTTGGCGCCGCGCCAGGCACAAAAATGGCCATATGGCTAGAAACTGGTCCCACGCCCAAGGAGCCAGCAGGGAAAACTATGCCTTGTTCTAAAGCTCTTTGCGAACCGCTTGCATAGCCCCACACACCTGCGGGCTGCAGGCTTTCCTGCTGCCTTCAGCCTCAAAACCACCCTTTCCCACTTGTCGCGGCGCCAAGCCCCAAAATGGCCATATGTCTGGAGATGGGTCCAACGCCCAAAGAGCCAGCAGGGAAAACTAGGCCTTGTTTTAAAGCTCTTTGGGAACGGCTTGCGTAGCCGCACACACCTGGGGGCTGCAGGCTTTCCTGCTGCCTTCAGCCTCAAAAACACCCTTTCCCACTTGGCGCCGCGCCAGGCACAAAAATGGCCATAGGTATGGATATGGGTCCCACACCCAAACAGCCAGCAGGGAAAAATAGGCCTTGTTCTAAAGCTCTTTGGGAACCGCTTGCGTAGCCCCACACACCTGGGGGCTGCAGGCTTTCCTGCTGCCTTCAGCCTCAAAACCACCCTTCCCCACTTGTCGCCGCGCCAGGCACAAAAATGGCCATATGTCTGGAGACTGGTCCCACGCCCAAAGAGCCAGCAGGGAAAACTAGGCCTTGTTCTAAAGCTCTTTGGGAACCTCTTGCGTAGACCCATGGACCTGGGGGCTGCAGGCTTTCCTGCTGCCTTCAGCCTCAAAAACACCCTTTCCCACTTGGCGCCGCGCCAGGCACAAAAATGGCCATATGGCTGGAGACTGGTCCCACGCCCAAAGAGCCAGCAGGGAAAACTAGGCCTTGTTCTAAAGCTCTTTGGGACTCGCTTGCATAGCCCCACACAGCTGCGTGCTGCAGGCTTTTTTGGCACTTTCAGCCGCAAAACCACCTATTCCCACTTCTGGCCGCACCAGGCACAAAAATGGCCACATGTCTGTTGATAGGTCCCACGCCCAAAGAGTCAGCAGGGAAAACTATGCCTTGTTCTAAAGCTATTTGGGAACGGCTTGCGTAGCCCCACAGACCTGGGGGCTGCAGGCTTTCCTGCTGCCTTCAGCCTCAAAACCACCCTTTCCCACTTGTCGCCGCGCCAGGCACAAAAATGGCCATATGGCTGGAGACTGGTCCCACGCCCAAAGAGCCAGCAGCGAAAACTAGGCCTTGTTCTAAAGCTCTTTGGGAACCGCTTGCGTAGCCCCACACAGCTGCGGGCTGCAGGCTTTTTCGGCACTTTCAGCCTCAAAACCACCCTTTCCCACTTGGCGCCGCGCCAGGCACAAAAATGCCCATATGTCTGGAGACTGGTCCCACACCCAAAGAGTCAGCAGGGAAAACTATGCCTTGTTCTAAAGCTCTTTGGGAAACGCTTGCGTAGCCCCACGGACCTGGGGGCTGCAGGCTTTCCTGCTGCCTTCAGCCTCAAAACCACCCTTTCCCACTTTGCGCAGCGCCAGGCACAAAAATGGCCATATGGCTGGAGATTGGTCCCACGCCCAAGGATCCAGCAGGGAAAACTAGGCCTTGTTCTAAAGCTCTTTGGGAACCGCTTGCGTAGCCCCACACACATGGGGGCTGCAGGCTTTCCTGCTGCCTTCAGCCTCAAAACCACCCTTCCCCACTTGGCGCCGCGCCAGGCACAAAAATTGCCATATGGCTGGAGCTTGGTCCCACGCCCAAAGAGCCAGCAGGGAAAACTATGCCTTGTTCTAAAGCTCTTTGGGAACCCCTTGCGTAGCCCCACACACCTGGGGGCTGCAGGCTTTCCTGCTGCCTTCAGCCTCAAAACCACCCTTCCCCACTTGTCGCCGCGCCAGGCACAAAAATGGACATATGGCTGGAGCTTGGTCCCACGCCCAAAGAGCCAGCAGGGAAAACTATGCCTTGTTCTAAAGCTCTTTGGGAACGGCTTGCGTAGCCTCACACACCTGGGGGCTGCAGGCTTTCCTGCTGCCTTCAGCCTCAAAACCACCCTTTCCCACTTGGCGCCGCGCCAGGCACAAAAATGGCCATATGTCTGGAGACTGGTCCCACGACCAAAGAGCCAGCAGCGAAAACTATGCCTTGTTCTAAAGCTCTTTGGGAACCGCTTGCGTAGCCCCACACACCTGGGGGCTGCAGGCTTTCCTGCTGCCTTCAGCCTCAAAACCACCCTTTCCCACTTGGCGCCACGCCAGGCACAAAAATTGCCATAGGTATGGATATGGGTCCTACACCCAAAGAGCCAGCAGGGAAAACTATGCCTTGTTCTAAAGCTCTTTGGGAACCGCTTGCATAGCCCCACACAGCTGCGGGCTGCAGGCTTTTTTGGCACTTTCAGCCTCAAAACCACCTATTCCCACTTCTGGTCGCACCAGGCACAAAAATGGCCATATGTCTGTTGATGGGTCCCACGCCCAAAGAGCCAGCAGGGAAAACTAGGCCTTGTTCTAAAGCTCTTTGGGAACCGCTTGCGTAGCCCCACAGACCTGGGGGCTGCAGGCTTTCCTGCTGCCTTCAGCCTCAAAACCACCCTTTCCCACTTGGCGCCGCGCCAGGCACAAAAATGGCCATATGGCTGGAGACTGGTCCCACGCCCAAAGAGCCAGCAGGGAAAACTAGGCCTTGTTCTAAAGCTCTTTGGGAACCGCTTGCGTAGCCCCACACACCTGGGGGCTGCAGGCTTTTTCGGCACTTTCAGCCTAAAAACCACCCTTTCCCACTTGGCGCCGCGCCAGGCACAAAAATGCCCATGTGTCTGGAGACTGGTCCCACGCCCAAAGAGCCAGCAGGGAAAATTATGCCTTGTTCTAAAGCTCTTTGGGAAACGCTTGCGTAGCCCCACAGACCTGGGGGCTGCAGGCTTCCCTGCTGCCTTCAGCCTCAAAACCACCCTTCCCCACTTGTCGCCGCGCCAGGCACAAAAATGGCCATATGTCTGTTGATGGGTCCCACGCCCAAAGAGCCAGCAGGGAAACATATGCCTTGTTCTAAAGCTCTTTGGGAACCGCTTGCGTAGCCCCACACACCTGGGGGCTGCAGTCTTTCCCGCTGCCTTCAGCCTCAAAAACACCCTTTCCCACTTGGCGCCGCGCCAGGCACAAAAATGGCCATATGGCTGGAGACTGGTCCCACGCCCAAAGAGCCAGCAGGGAAAACTAGGCCTTGTTCTAAAGCTCTTTGGGAACCGCTTGCGTAGCCCCACACACCTGGGGGCTGCAGGCTTTCCTGCTGCCTTCAGCCTCAAAACCACCTATTCCCACTTGGCGCCACGCCAGGCACAAAAATTGCCATAGGTATGGATATGGGTCCTACACCCAAAGAGCCAGCAGGGAAAACTATGCCTTGTTCTAAAGCTCTTTGGGAACCGCTTGCGTAGCCCCACACAGCTGCGGGCTGCAGGCTTTTTTGGCACTTTCAGCCTCAAAACCACCTATTCCCACTTGTGGCCGCACCAGGCACAAAAATGGCCATATGTCTGTTGATGGGTCCCACGCCCAAAGAGCCAGCAGGGAAAACTAGGCCTTGTTCTAAAGCTCTTTGGGAAACGCTTGCGTAGCCCCACACACCTGGGGGCTGCAGGCTTTCCTGCTGCCTTCAGCCTCAAAACCACCCTTTCCCACTCTGCGCCGCGCCAGGCACAAAAATGGCCATATGGCTGGAGACTGGTCCCACGCCCAAAGAGTCAGCAGGGAAAACTAGGCCTTGTTCTAAAGCTCTTTGGGAACCGCTTGCGTAGCCCCACACACCTGGGGGCTGCAGGCTTTTTCGGCACTTTCAGCCTCAAACCACCCTTTCCCACTTGGCGCCGCGCCAGGCACAAAAATGGCCATATAGCTGGAGACTGGTCCCACACCCAAAGAGCCAGCAGGGAAAACTATGCCTTGTTCTAAAGCTCTTTGGGAACCGCTTGCATAGCCCCACACACCTGGGGGCTGCAGGCTTTCCTGCTGCCTTCAGCCTCAAAACCACCCTTTCCCACTTGGCGCCGCGCCAGGCACAAAAATGCCCATATGTCTGGAGACTGGTCCCAGGCCCAAAGAGCCAGCAGGGAAAACTATGCCTTGTTTTAAAGCTCTTTGGGAACCGCTTGCGTAGCCGCACAGACGTGGGGGCTGCAGGCTTTCCTGCTGCCTTCAGCCTCAAAACCACCCTTCCCCACTTGTCGCCGCGCCAAGCCCCAAAATGGCCATATGTCTGGAGATGAGTCCAACACACAAAGAGCCAGCAGGGAAAACTATGCCTTGTTCTAAAGCTCTTTGGGAAACGCTTGCGTAGCCCCACACACCTGGGGGCTGCAGGCTTTCCATCTGCCTTCAGCCTCAAAACCACCCTTTCCCACTTGTGGCCGCGCCAGGCACAAAAATGGCCATATGGCTGGAGACTGGTCCCACGCCCAAAGAGCCAGCAGGGAAAACTAGGCCTTGTTCTAAAGCTCTTTGGGAAACGCTTGCGTAGCCCCACAGACCTGGGGGCTGCAGGCTTCCCTGCTGCCTTCAGCCTCAAAACCACCCTTTCCCACTTGGCGCCGCGCCAGGCACAAAAATGGCCATATGGCTGGAGACTGGTCCCACGCCCAAAGAGCCAGCAGGGAAAACTATGCCTTGTTCTAAAGCTCTTTGGGAACCGCTTGCATAGCCCCACACAGCTGCGGGCTGCAGGCTTTTTTGGCACTTTCAGCCTCAAAACCACCTATTCCCACTTCTGGCCGCACCAGGCACAAAAATGGCCATATGTCTGTTGATAGGTCCCACGCCCAAAGAGTCAGCAGGGAAAACTAGGCCTTGTTCTAAAGCTCTTTGGGAACCGCTTGCATAGCCCCACACACCTGCGGTCTGCAGGCTTTCCTGCTGCCTTCAGCCTCAAAACCACCCTTTCCCACTTGGCGCCGCGCCAAGCCCCAAAATGGACATATGTCTGGAGATGGGTACAACGCCGAAAGAGCCAGCAGGGAAAACTATGCCTTGTTTTAAAGCTCTTTGGGAACGGCTTGCGTAGCCCCACAGACCTGAGGGCTGCAGGCTTTCCTGCTGCCTTCAGCCTCAAAAACACCCTTTCCCACTTGGCGCCACGGCAGGCACAAAAATGGCCATAGGTATGGATATGGGTCCCACACCCAAACAGCCAGCAGGGAAAACTATGCCTTGTTCTAAAGCTCTTTGGGAACTGCTTGCGTAGCCCCACACACCTGCGCGCTGCAGGCTTTCCTGCTGCCTTCAGCCTCAAAAACACCCTTTCCCACTTGGCGCCGCGCCAGGCACAAAAATGGCCATATGGCTGGAGACTGGTCCCACGCCCAAAGAGCCAGCAGGGAAAACTAGGCCTTGTTCTAAAGCTCTTTGGGAACCGCTTGCGTAGCCCCACACAGCTGCGGGCTGCATGCTTTTTTGGCACTTTCAGCCTCAAAACCACCCTTTCCCACTTGGCGCCGCGCCAGGCACAAAAATGGCCATATGTCTGTTGATGGGTCCCACGCCCAAAGAGTCAGCAGGGAAAACTAGGCCTTGTTCTAAAGCTCTTTGGGAACCGCTTGCGTAGCCCCACACACATGGGGGCTGCAGGCTTTCCTGCTGCCTTCAGCCTCAAAACCACCCTTTCTCACTTGGCGCCGCGCCAGGCACAAAAATGGCCAATGTCTGGAGATTGGTCCCACGCTCAAAGAGCCAGCAGGGAAAACTAGGCCTTGTTCTAAAGCTCTTTGGGAACGGCTTGTGTAGCCTCACACACCTGGGGGCTGCAGGCTTTCCTGCTGCCTTCAGCCTCAAAACCACCCTTTCCCACTTGTCGCCGCGCCAGGCAAAAAAATGCCCATATGTCTGGAGATTGGTCCCAAGCCCAAAGAGCCAGCAGGGAAAACTATGCCTTGTTCTAAAGCTCTTTGGGAACCGCTTGCATAGCCCCACACACCTGGGGGCTGCAGGCTTTCCTGCTGCCTTCAGCCTCAAAACCACCCTTCCCCACTTGTCGCCGCGCCAAGCCCCAAAATGGCCATATGTCTGGAGATGGTCCCACGCCCAAAGAGCCAGCAGGGAAAACTATGCCTTGTTCTAAAGCTCTTTGGGAACCTCTTGCGTAGCCCCACGGACCTGGGGGCTGCAGGCTTTCCTGCTGCCTTCAGCCTCAAAACCACCCTTCCCCACTTGTTGCCGCGCCAAGCCCCAAAATGGCCATATGTCTGCAGATTGGTCCCACGCCCAAAGAGCCAGCAGGGAAAACTATGCCTTGTTCTAAAGCTCTTTGGGAACCGCTTGCGTAGCCCCACACACCTGCGGGCTGCAGGCTTTCCTGCTGCCTTCAGCCTCAAAACCACCCTTTCCCACTTGGCGCCGCGCCAGGCACAAAAATGGCCATATGGCTGGAGACTGGTCCCACGCCCAAAGAGCCAGCAGGGAAAACTAGGCCTTGTTCTAAAGCTCTTTGGGAACCGCTTGCGTAGCCCCACACACCTGGGGGCTGCAGGCTTTTTTGGCACTTTCAGCCTCAAAACCACCTATTCCCACTTCTGGCCGCACCAGGCACAAAAATGGCCATATGTCTGTTGATGGGTCCCACGCCCAAAGAGTCAGCAGGGAAAACTAGGCCTTGTTCTAAAGCTCTTTGGGAACCGCTTGCGTAGCCCCACACACATGGGGGCTGCAGGCTTTCCTGCTGCCTTCAGCCTCAAAACCACCCTTCCCCACTTGTCGCCGCGCCAAGCCCCAAAATGGCCATATGTCTGGAGATGGGTCCAACGCCCAAAGAGTCAGCAGGGAAAACTAGGCCTTGTTCTAAAGCTCTTTGGGAACCGCTTGCGTAGCCCCACACACATGGGGGCTGCAGGCTTTCCTGCTGCCTTCAGCCTCAAAACCACCCTTTCCCACTTGGCGCCGCGCCAGGCACAAAAATGGCCATATGGCTGGAGATTGGTCCCACGCCCAAAGAGCCAGCAGGGAAAACTAGGCCTTGTTCTAAAGCTCTTTGGGAACCTCTTGCGTAGCCCCACGGACCTGGGGGCTGCAGGCTTTCCTGCTGCCTTCAGCCTCAAAACCACCCTTCCCCACTTGTTGCCGCGCCAAGCCCCAAAATGGCCATATGTCTGCAGATTGGTCCCACGCCCAAAGAGCCAGCAGGGAAAACTAGGCCTTGTTCTAAAGCTCTTTGGGAACGGCTTGCGTAGCCCCACGGACCTGGGGGCTGCAGGCTTTCCTGCTGCCTTCAGCCTCAAAACCATCCTTTCCCACTTGGCGCCGCGCCAGGCACAAAAATGGCCATATGGCTGGAGACTGGTCCCACACCCAAAGAGACAGCAGGGAAAACTAGGCCTTGTTCTAAAGCTCTTTGGGAACCGCTTGCGTAGCCCTACACACCTGCGGGCTGCAGGTTTTTTTGGCACTTTCAGCATCAAAACCACCCTTTCCCACTTGTGGCCGCACCAGGCACAAAAATGGCCATATGTCTGTTGATGGGTCCCACGCCCAAAGAGCCAGCATGGAATACGAGGCCTTGTTCTAAAGCTCTTTGGGAACCGCTTGCGTAGCCCCACACACCTGGGGGCTGCAGGCTTTCCTGCTGCCTTCAGCCTCAAAACCACCCTTTCCCACTTGGCGCCGCGCCAGGCACAAAAATGGCCATATGGCTGGAGACTGGTCCCACACCCAAAGAGCCAGCAGGGAAAACTATGCCTTGTTCTAAAGCTCTTTGGGAACCGCTTGCGTAGCCCCACGGACCTGGGGGCTGCAGACTTTCCTGCTGCCTTCAGCCTCCAAACCACCCTTTCCCACTTGGCGCCGCGCCAGGCACAAAAATGGCCATATGGCTGGAGATTGGTCCCACGCCCAAAGAGCCAGCAGGGAAAACTATGCCTTGTTCTAAAGCTCTTTGGGAACCTCTTGCGTAGCCCCACACACCTGGGGGCTGCAGGCTTTCCTGCTGCCTTCAGCCTCAAAACCACCCTTCCCCACTTGTTGCCGCGCCAAGCCCCAAAATGGCCATATGTCTGCAGATTGGTCCCACGCCCAAAGAGCCAGCAGGGAAAACTAGGCCTTGTTCTAAAGCTCTTTGGGAACGGCTTGCGTAGCCCCACGGACCTGGGGGCTGCAGGCTTTCCTGCTGCCTTCAGCCTCAAAACCATCCTTTCCCACTTGGCGCCGCGCCAGGCACAAAAATGGCCATATGGCTGGAGACTGGTCCCACACCCAAAGAGCCAGCAGGGAAAACTAGGCCTTGTTCTAAAGCTCTTTGGGAACGGCTTGCGTAGCCCCACACAGCTGCGGGCTGCAGGCTTTTTTGGCACTTTCAGCCTCAAAACCACCTATTCCCACTTCTGGCCGCACCAGGCACAAAAATGGCCATATGTCTGTTGATGGGTCCCACGCCCAAAGAGTCAGCAGGGAAAACTAGGCCTTGTTGTAAAGCTCTTTGGGAACCGCTTGCGTAGCGCTACACACCTGCTGGCTGCAGGCTTTTTTGGCACTTTCAGCATCAAAACCACCCTTTCCCACTTGTGGCCGCACCAGGCACAAAAATGGCCATATGTCTGTTGATGGGTCCCACGCCCAAAGAGCCAGCAGGGAATACTAGGCCTTCTTCTAAAGTTCTTTGGGAACCGCTTGCGTAGCCCCACACACATGGGGGCTGCAGGCTTTCCTGCTGCCTTCAGCCTCAAAACCACCCTTTCCCACTTGGCGCCGCGCCAGGCACAAAAATGGCCATATGGCTGGAGACTGGTCCCACACCCAAAGAGCCAGCAGGGAAAACTATGCCTTCTTCTAAAGCTCTTTGGGAACCACTTGCATAGCCCCACACACCTGGGGGCTGCAGGCTTTCCTGCTGCCTTCAGCCTCAAAAAAACCCTTCCCCACTTGTGGCCGCGCCAAGCCCCAAAATGGCCATATGTCTGGTGATGGGTCCCACGCCCAAAGAGCCAGCAGGGAAAACTAGGCCTTGTTGTAAAGCTCTTTGGGAACCGCTTGCGTAGCCCCACACACATGGGGGCTGCAGGCTTTCCTGCTGCCTTCAGCCTCAAAACCACCCTTTCCCACTTGGCGCCGCGCCAGGCACAAAAATGGCCATATGGCTGGAGACTGGTCCCACACCCAAAGAGCCAGCAGGGAAAACTATGCCTTGTTCTAAAGCTCTTTGGGAACCTCTTGCGTAGCACCATGGACCTGGGGGCTGCAGGCTTTCCTGCTGCCTTCAGCCTCAAAAACACCCTTTCCCACTTGGCGTCGCTCCAGGCACAAAAATTGCCATATGGCTGGAGATTGGTCCCACGCCCAAAGAGCCAGCAGGGAAAACTAGGCCTTCTTCTAAAGCTCTTTGGGAACCGCTTGCGTAGCCCCACAGACCTGGGGGCTGCAGGCTTTCCTGCTGCCTTCAGCCTCAAAACCACCCTTTCCCACTTGGCGCCGCGCCAGGCACAAAAATGGCCATATGTCTGGAGATTGGTCCCACGCCCAAAGAGCCAGCAGGGAAAACTAGGCCTTGTTCTAAAGCTCTTTGGGAACCGCTTGCGTAGCCCCACACACCTGGGGGCTGCAGGCTTTCCTGCTGCCTTCAGCCTCAAAACCACCCTTTCCCACCTGGCGCCACGCCAGGCACAAAAATGGCCATATGTCTGGAGATGGGTCCAACTCCCAAAGAGCCAGCAGGGAAAACTATGCCTTGTTCTAAAGCTCTTTGGGAACCTCTTGCGTAGCCCCATGGACCTGGGGGCTGCAGGCTTTCGTGCTGCCTTCAGCCTCAAAACCACCCTTTCCCACTTGGCGCCGCGCCAGGCACAAAAATTGCCATATGGCTGGAGCTTGGTCCCACGCCCAAAGAGCCAGCAGGGAAAACTATGCCTTGTTCTAAAGCTCTTTGGGAACCGCTTGCGTAGCCCCACACAGCTGCGGGCTGCAGGCTTTTTTGGCACTTTCAGCCTCAAAACCACCTATTCCCACTTCTGGCCGCACCAGGCACAAAAGTGGCCATATGTCTGTTGATGGGTCCCACGCCCAAAGAGTCAGCAGGGAAAACTAGGCCTTGTTCTAAAGCTCTTTGGGAACGGCTTGCGTAGCCCCACAGACCTGGGGGCTGCAGGCTTTCCTGCTGCCTTCAGCCTCAAAACCACCCTTTCCCACTTGGCGCCGCGCCAGACACAAAAATGGCCATATGTCTGGAGACTGGTCCCACGCCCAAAGAGCCAGCAGGGAAAAATATGCCTTGTTCTAAAGCTCTTTGGGAACCTCTTGCGTAGCCCCACACACCTGGGGGCTGCAGGCTTTCCTGCTGCCTTCAGCCTCAAAACCACCCTTTCCCACTTGGCGCCACGCCAGGCTCAAAAATTGCCATAGGTACGGATATGGGTCCCACACCCAAGGAGCCAGCAGGGAAAACTATGCCTTGTTCTAAAGCTCTTTGGGAACGGCTTGCGTAGCCCCACAGACCTGGGGGCTGCAGGCTTTCCTGCTGCCTTCAGCCTCAAAACCACCCTTTCCCACTTGGCACCGCGCCAGGCACAAAAATGGCCATATGTCTGGAGATGGGTCCAACGCCCAAAGAGCCAGCAGGGAAAACTATGCCTTGTTCTAAAGCTCTTTGGGAACGGCTTGCGTAGCCCCACAGACCTGGGGGCTGCAGGCTTTCCTGCTGCCTTCAGCCTCAAAACCACCCTTTCCCACTTGGCGCCGCGCCAGGCACAATAATGGCCATATGGCTGGAGACTGGTCCCACACCCAAAGAGCCAGCAGGGAAAACTAGGCCTTGTTCTAAAGCTCTTTGGGAACCTCTTGCGTAGCCCTACACACCTGCGAGCTGCAGACTTTTTTGGCACTTTCAGCCTCAAAACCACCCTTTCCCACTTGTGGCCGCACCAGGCACAAAAATGGCCATATGTCTGTTGATGGGTCCCACGCCCAAAGAGCCATCAGGGAATACTAGGCCTTGTTCTAAAGCTCTTTGGGAACCGCTCGCATAGACCCACGGACCTGGGGGCTGCAGGCTTTCCTGCTGCCTTCAGCCTCAAAACCACCCTTTCCCACTTTGCGCCGCGCCAGGCACAAAAATGGCCATATGGCTGGAGACTGGTCCCACACCCAAAGAGCCAGCAGTGAAAACTATGCCTTGTTCTAAAGCTCTTTGGGAACCGCTTGCGTAGCCCCACAGATCTGGGGGCTGCAGGCTTTTTCGGCACTTTCAGCCTCAAAACCACCCTTTCCCACTTGGCGCCGCGCCAGGCACAAAAAAGCCCATATGTCTGGGGACTGGTCCCACGCCCACAGAGCCAGCAGGGAAACTATGCCTTGTTGTAAAGCTCTTTGGGAACCGCTTGCGTAGCCCCACACACCTGGGGGCTGCAGGCTTTCCTGCTGCCTTCAGCCTCAAAACCACCCTTTCCCACTTGTCGCCGCACCAGGCACAAAAATGGCCATATGTCTGGAGATGGGTCCAACGCCCAAAGAGCCAGCAGGGAAAACTATGCCTTGTTCTAAAGCTCTTTGGGAACGGCTTGCGTAGCCCCACAGACCTGGGGGCTGCAGGCTTTCCTGCTGCCTTCAGCCTCAAAACCACCCTTTCCCACTTGGCGCCGCGCCAGGCACAATAATGGCCATATGGCTGGAGACTGGTCCCACGCCCAAAGATCCAGCAGGGAAAACTATGCCTTGTTCTAAAGCTCTTTGGGAACCTCTTGCGTAGCCCTACACACCTGCGAGCTGCAGACTTTTTTGGCACTTTCAGCCTCAAAACCACCCTTCCCCACTTGTCGCCGCGCCAGGCACAAAAATGGCCATATGTCTGGAGACTGGTCCCACGCCCAAAGAGCCAGCAGGGAATACTAGGCCTTGTTCTAAAGCTCTTTGGAAACCGCTCGCATAGACCCACGGACCTGGGGGCTGCAGGCTTTCCTGCTGCCTTCAGCCTCAAAACCACCCTTTCCCACTTGGCGCCGCGCCAGGCACAAAAATGGCCATATGGCTGGAGACTGGTCCCACACCCAAAGAGCCAGCAGTGAAAACTATGCCTTGTTTTAAAGCTCTTTGGGAACCGCTTGCGTAGCCCCACAGATCTGGGGGCTGCAGGCTTTTTCGGCACTTTCAGCCTGAAAACCACCCTTTCCCACTTGGCGCCGCGCCAGGCACAAAAAAGCCCATATGTCTGGGGACTGGTCCCACGCCCAAAGAGCCAGCAGGGAAACTATGCCTTGTTCTAAAGCTCTTTGGGAACCGCTTGCGTAGCCCCACACACCTGGGGGCTGCAGGCTTTCCTGCTGCCTTCAGCCTCAAAACCACCCTTTGCCACTTGGCACCGCGCCAGGCACAAAAATGGCCATATGTCTGGAGATGAGTCCAACGCCCAAAGAGCCAGCAGGGAAAACTATGCCTTGTTCTAAAGCTCTTTGGGAACGGCTTGCGTAGCTCCACACACATGGGGGCTGCAGGCTTTCCTGCTGCCTTCAGCCTCAAAACCACCCTTTCCCACTTGGCGCCGCGCCAGGCACAAAAATTGCCATATGGCTGGAGATTGGTCCCACGCCCAAAGAGCCAGCAGGGAAAACTATGCCTTGTTCTAAAGCTCTTTGGGAACGGCTTGCGTAGCCCCACAGACCTGGGGGCTGCAGGCTTTCCTGCTGCCTTCAGCCTCAAAACCACCCTTTCCCACTTGGCGCCGCGCCAGGCACAATAATGGCCATATGGCTGGAGACTGGTCCCACGCCCAAAGAGCCAGCAGGGAAAACTAGGCCTTGTTCTAAAGCTCTTTGGGAACCTCTTGCGTAGCCCTACACACCTGCGAGCTGCAGGCTTTTTTGGCACTTTCAGCCTCAAAACCACCCTTTCCCACTTGTGGCCGCACCAGGCACAAAAATGGCCATATGTCTGTTGATGGGTCCCACGCCCAAAGAGCCAGCAGGGAATACTAGGCCTTGTTCTAAAGCTCTTTGGGAACCGCTCGCATAGACCCACGGACCTGGGGGCTGCAGGCTTTCCTGCTGCCTTCAGCCTCAAAACCACCCTTTCCCACTTGGCGCCGCGCCAGGCACAAAAATGGCCATATGGCTGGAGACTGGTCCCACACCCAAAGAGCCAGCAGGGAAAACTATGCCTTGTTCTAAAGCTCTTTGGGAACCTCTTGCGTAGCCCCACAGATCTGGGGGCTGCAGGCTTTTTCGGCACTTTCAGCCTGAAAACCACCCTTTCCCACTTGGCGCCGCGCCAGGCACAAAAAAGCCCATATGTGTGGGGACTGGTCCCACGCCCAAAGAGCCAGCAGGGAAACTATGCCTTGTTCTAAAGCTCTTTGGGAACCGCTTGCGTAGCCCCACGGACCTGGGGGCTGCAGGCTTTCCTGCTGCCTTCAGACTCAAAACCACCCTTTCCCACTTGGCGCCGCGCCAGGCACAAAAATGGCCATATGTCTGGAGATGAGTCCAATGCCCAAAGAGCCAGCAGGGAAAACTATGCCTTGTTCTAAAGCTCTTTGGGAACGGCTTGCGTAGCTCCACGGACCTGGGGGCTGCAGGCTTTCCTGCTGCCTTCAGCCTCAAAACCACCCTTTCCCACTTGGCGCCGCGCCAGGCACAAAAATGGCCATATGGCTAGAAACTGGTCCCATGCCCAAAGAGCCAGCAGGGAAAACTATGCCTTGTTCTAAAGCTCTTTGGGAACCGCTTGCATAGCCCCACACACCTGCGGGCTGCAGGCTTTCCTGCTGCCTTCAGCCTCAAAACCACCCTTTCCCACTTGTCGCCGCACCAAGCCCCAAAATGGCCATATGTCTGGAGATGGGTCCAACGCCCAAAGAGCCAGCAGGGAAAACTATGCCTTGTTCTAAAGCTCTTTGGGAACCGCTTGCGTAGCCCCACAGACCTGGGGGCTGCAGGCTTTCCTGCTGCCTTCAGCCTCAAAAACACCCTTTCCCACTTGACGTCACGCCAGGCACAAAAATGGCCATAGGTATGGATATGGGTCCCACACCCAAACAGCCAGCAGGGAAAACTATGCCTTGTTCTAAATCTCTTTGGGAAACGCTTGCGTAGCCCCATGGACCTGGGGGCTGCAGGCTTTCCTGCTGCCTTCAGCCTCAAAACCACCCTTTCCCACTTGGCGCCGCGCCAGGCACAAAAATGCCCATATGGCTGGGGACTCGTCCCACGCCCAAAGAGCCAGCAGGGAAAACTATGCCTTGTTCTAAAGCTCTTTGGGAACCGCTTGCATAGCCCCACACACCTGGGGGCTGCAGGCTTTCCTGCTGCCTTCAGCCTGAAAACCACCCTTTCCCACTTGGCGCCGCGCCAGGCACAAAAATGGCCATATGGCTAGAGACTGGTCCCATGCCCAAAGAGCCAGCAGGGAAAACTATGCCTTGTTCTAAAGCTCTTTGGGAACCGCTTGCATAGCCCCACAGACTGGGGGCTGCAGGCTTTCCTGCTGCCTTCAGCCTCAAAACCACCCTTCCCTACTTGTGGCCGCGCCAAGCCCCAAAATGGCCATATATCTGGAGATGAGTCCAACGCCCAAAGAGCCAGCAGGGAAAACTAGGCATTGTTCTAAAGCTCTTTGGGAACCGCTTGCGTAGCCCCACACACATGGGGGCTGCAGGCTTTCCTGCTGCCTTCAGCCTCAAAACCACCCTTTCCCACTTGTCGCGGCGCCAAGTCCCAAAATGGCCATATGTCTGGAGATGGGTCCAACGCCCAAAGAGCCAGCAGGGAAAACTATGCCTTGTTTTAAAGCTCTTTGGGAACGGCTTGCGTAGCCCCACAGACCTGGGGGCTGCAGGCTTTCCTGCTGCCTTCAGCCTCAAAAACACCCTTTCCCACTTGGCGCCACGCCAGTCACAAAAATGGCCATAGGTATGGATATGGCTCCCACACCCAAACAGCCAGCAGGGAAAACTATGCCTTGTTCTAAAGCTCTTTGGGAACCGCTTGCATAGCCCCACGGACCTGCGGGCTGCAGGCTTTTTTGGCACTTTCAGCCTCAAAACCACCTATTCCCACTTGTGGCCGCACCAGGCACAAAAATGGCCATATGTCTGTTGATAGGTCCCACGCTCAAAGAGTCAGCAGGGAAAACTAGGCCTTGTTCTAAAGCTCTTTGGGAACGGCTTGCGTAGCCCCACAGACCTGGGGGCTGCAGGCTTTCCTGCTGCCTTCAGCCTCAAAACCACCCTTTCCCACTTGGCGCCGCGCCAGGCACAAAAATGGCCATATGGCTGGAGACTGGTCCCACGCCCAAAGAGCCAGCAGGGAAAACTAGGCCTTGTTCTAAAGCTCTTTGGGAACCGCTTGCGTAGCCCTACACACCTGCGGGCTGCAGGCTTTTTTGGCACTTTCAGCATCAAAACCACCCTTTCCCACTTGTCGCCGCGCCAAGCCCCAAAATGGCCATTTGTCTGTTGATGGGTCCCACGCCCAAAGAGCCAGCAGGGAATACTAGGCCTTGTTCTAAAGCTCTTTGGGAACCGCTTGCGTAGCCCCACACACATGGGGGCTGCAGGCTTTCCCGCTGCCTTCAGCCTCAAAACCACCCTTTCCCACTTGGCGCCGCGCCAGGCACAAAAATGGCCATATGTCTGGAGACTGGTCCCACACCCAAAGAGCCAGCAGGGAAAACTATGCCTTGTTCTAAAGCTCTTTGGGAACCGCTTACGTAGTCCCACACACCTGGGGGCTGCAGGCTTTTTCGGCACTTTCAGCCTCAAAACCACCCTTTCCCACTTGGCGCCGCGCCAGGCACAAAAATGGCCATATGTCTGGGGACTGGTCCCACGCCCAAAGAGCCAGCAGGGAAAACTAGGCCTTGTTCTAAAGCTCTTTGGGAACCGCTTGCATAGCCCCACAGACTGGGGGCTGCAGGCTTTCCTGCTGCCTTCAGCCTCAAAACCACCCTTCCCTACTTGTGGCCGCGCCAAGCCCCAAAATGGCCATATATCTGGAGATGAGTCCAACGCCCAAAGAGCCAGCAGGGAAAACTATGCCTTGTTCTAAAGCTCTTTGGGAACCGCTTGCGTAGCCCCACACACATGGGGGCTGCAGGCTTTCCTGCTGCCTTCAGCCTCAAAACCACCCTTTCCCACTTGTCGCGGCGCCATGTCCCAAAATGGCCATATGTCTGGAGATGGGTCCAACGCCCAAAGAGCCAGCAGGGAAAACTAGGCCTTGTTCTAAAGCTCTTTGGGAACCGCTTGCATAGCCCCACACACCTGCGGGCTGCAGGCTTTTTTGGCACTTTCAGCATCAAAACCACCCTTTCCCACTTGTGGCCGCATCAGGCACAAAAATGGCCATTTGTCTGTTGATGGGTCCCACGCCCAAAGAGCCAGCAGGGAATACTAGGCCTTGTTCTAAAGCTCTTTGGGAACCGCTTGCGTAGCCCCACACACATGGGGGCTGCAGGCTTTCCCGCTGCCTTCAGCCTCAAAACCACCCTTTCCCACTTGGCGCCGCGCCAGGCACAAAAATGGCCATATGGCTGGAGACTGGTCCCACGCCCAAAGAGCCAGCAGGGAAAACAATGCCTTGTTCTAAAGCTCTTTGGGAACCGCTTACGTAGTCCCACACACCTGGGGGCTGCAGGCTTTTTCGGCACTTTCAGCCTGAAAACCACACTTTCCCACTTGGCGCCGCGCCAGGCACAAAAATGCCCATATGTCTGGGGACTGGTCCCACGCCCAAAGAGCCAGCAGGGAAAACTAGGCCTTGTTCTAAAGCTCTTTGGGAAACGCTTGCGTAGCCCCAGAGACCTGGGGGCTGCAGGCTTTCCTGCTGCCTTCAGCCTCAAAACAACCCTTTCCCACTTGGCGCCGCGCCAGGCACAAAAATGGCCATATGGCTAGAGACTGGTCCCACGCCCAAAGAGCCAGCAGGGAAAACTATGCCTTGTTCTAAAGCTCTTTGGGAACCGCTTGCGTAGCCCCACACACCTGGGGGCTGCAGGCTTTCCTGCTGCCTTCAGCCTCAAAACCACCCTTCCCTACTTGTGGCCGCGCAAAGCCCCAAAATGGCCATATGTCTGGAGATGAGTCCAACGCCCAAAGAGCCAGCAGGGAAAACTATGCCTTGTTCTAAAGCTCTTTGGGAACCGCTTGCGTAGCCCCACACACCTGGGTGCCTCAGGCTTTCCTGCTGCCTTCAGCCTCAAAACCACCCTTTCCCACTTGGCGCCGCGCCAGGCACAAAAATGGCCATATGGCTAGAAACTGGTCCCACGCCCAAAGAGCCAGCAGGGAAAACTATGCCTTGTTCTAAAGCTCTTTGGGAAACGCTTGCGTAGCCCCACACACCTCGGGGCTGCAGGCTTTCCTGCTGCCTTCAGCCTCAAAACCACCCTTTCCCACTTTGCGCCGCGCCAGGCACAAAAATTGCCATATGGCTGGAGCTTGGTCCCACGCCCAAAGAGCCAGCAGGGAAAACTATGCCTTGTTCTAAAGCTCTTTGGGAACCGCTTGCGTAGCCCCACACACCTGGGGGCTGCAGGCTTTCCTGCTGCCTTCAGCCTCAAAACCACCCTTCCCCACTTGTCGCCGCGCCAGGCACAAAAATGGCCGTATGTCTGGAGACTGGTCCCACGCCCAAAGAGCCAGCAGGGAATACTAGGCCTTGTTCTAAAGCTCTTTGGGAAACGCTTGCGTAGCCCCACACACCTTGGGGCTGCAGGCTTTCCTGCTGCCTTCAGCCTCAAAAACACCCTTTCCCACTTGGCGCCGCGCCAGGCACAAAAATGGCCATATGGCTGGAGACTGGTCCCACGCCCAAAGAGCCAGCAGGGAAAACTAGGCCTTGTTCTAAAGCTCTTTGGGAACCACTTGCATAGCCCCACAGACCTGGGGGCTGCAGGCTTTCCTGCTGCCTTCAGCCTCAAAACCACCCTTTCCCACTTGGCGCGGCGCCAAGCCCCAAAATGCCCATATGTCTGGAGATGGGTCCAACGCCCAAAGAGCCAGCAGGGAAAACTATGCCTTGTTTTAAAGCTCTTTGGGAACGGCTTGCGTAGCCCCACGGACCTGGGGGCTGCAGGCTTTCCTGCTGCCTTCAGCCTCAAAAACACCCTTTCCCACTTGGCGCCACGCCAGTCACAAAAATGGCCATAGGTGTGGATATGGGTCCCACACCCAAACAGCCAGCAGGGAAAACTATGCCTTGTTCTAAAGCTCTTTGGGAACCGCTTGCGTAGCCCCACAGACCTGGGGGCTGCAGGCTTTCCTGCTGCCTTCAGCCTCAAAACCACCCTTTCCCACTTGGCGCCGCGCCAGGCACAAAAATTACCATATGTCTGTTGATGGGTCCCACGCCCAAAGAGCCAGCAGGGAAAACTAGGCCTTGTTCTAAAGCTCTTTGGGAACCGCTTGCGTAGCCCCACACACATGGGGGCTGCAGGCTTTCCTGCTGCCTTCAGCCTCAAAACCACCCTTCCCCACTTATCGCCGCGCCAGGCACAAAAATGGCCATATGGCTGGAGACTGGTCCCACGCCCAAAGAGCCAGCAGGGAAAACTAGGCCTTGTTCTAAAGCTCTTTGGGAACCGCTTGCATAGCCCCACACAGCTGCGGGCTGCAGGCTTTTTTGGCACTTTCAGCCTCAAAACCACCTATTCCCACTTCTGGCCGCACCAGGCACAAAAATGGACATATGTCTGCTGATAGGTCCCACGCCCAAAGAGCCAGCAGGGAAAACTAGGCCTTGTTCTAAAGCTCTTTGGGAACCGCTTGCGTAGCCCCACACAGCTGCGGGCTGCAGGCTTTTTTGGCACTTTCAGCCTCAAAACCACCTATTCCCACTTCTGGCCGCACCAGGCACAAAAGTGGCCATATGTCTGTTGATGGGTCCCACGCCCAAAGAGTCAGCAGGGAAAACTAGGCCTTGTTCTAAAGCTCTTTGGGAACGGCTTGCGTAGCCCCACAGACATGGGGGCTGCAGGCTTTCCTGCTGCCTTCAGCCTCAAAACCACCCTTTCCCACTTGGCGCCGCGCCAGGCACAAAAATGGCCATATGGCTGGAGACTGGTCCCACGCCCAAAGAGCCAGCAGGGAAAACTAGGCCTTGTTCTAAAGCTCTTTGGGAACCGCTTGCATAGCCCCACACACATGGGGGCTGCAGGCTTTCCTGCTGCCTTCAGCCTCAAAACCACCCTTTCCCACTTGGCGCCGCGCCAAGCCCCAAAACGGCCATATGTCTGGAGATGGGTCCAATGCCCAAAGAGCCAGCAGGGAAAACTAGGCCTTGTTTTAAAGCTCTTTGGGAAACGCTTGCGTAGCCCCACAGACCTGGGGGCTGCAGGCTTTCCTGCTGCCTTCAGCCTCAAAACCACCCTTTCCCACTTGGCGCCGTGCCAGGCACAAAAATTGCCATATGTCTGTTGATGGGTCCCACGCCCAAAGAGCCAGCAGGGAAAACTATGCCTTGTTCTAAAGCTCTTTGGGAACCGCTTGCGTAGCCCCACAGACATGGGGGCTGCAGGCTTTCCTGCTGCCTTCAGCCTCAAAACCACCCTTCCCCACTTGTCGCCGCGCCAGGCACAAAAATGGCCATATGGCTGGAGACTGGTCCCACGCCCAAAGAGCCAGCAGGGAAAACTAGGCCTTGTTCTAAAGCTCTTTGGGAACCGCTTGCATAGCCCCACACAGCTGCGGGCTGCAGGCTTTTTTGGCACTTTCAGCCTCAAAACCACCTATTCCCACTTGTGGCCGCACCAGGCACAAAAATGGCCATATGTCTGGAGACTGGTCCCACGCCCAAAGAGTCAGCAGGGAAAACTAGGCCTTGTTCTAAAGCTCTTTGGGAACCGCTTGCGTAGCCCCACACACATGGGGGCTGCAGGCTTTCCTGCTGCCTTCAGCCTCAAAACCACCCTTTCCCACTTGGCGCCGCGCCAGGCACAAAAATGGCCATATGGCTGGAGACTGGTCCCACGCCCAAAGAGCCAGCAGGGAAAACTAGGCCTTGTTCTAAAGCTCTTTGGGAACCGCTTGCGTAGCCCTACACACCTGCGGGCTGCAGGCTTTTTTGGCACTTTCAGCATCAAAACCACCCTTTCCCACTTGTCGCCGCACCAGGCACAAAAATGGCCGTATGTCTGTTGATGGGTCCCACACCCAAACAGCCAGCAGGGAATACTAGGCCTTGTTCTAAAGCTCTTTGGGAACCGCTTGCGTAGCCTCACACACCTGGGGGCTGCAGGCTTTCCTGCTGCCTTCAGCCTCAAAACCACCCTTTCCCACTTTGCGCCGCGCCAGGCACAAAAATTGCCATATGGCTGGAGCTTGGTCCCACGCCCAAAGAGCCAGCAGGGAAAACTACGCCTTGTTCTAAAGCTCTTTGGGAACCGCTTGCGTAGCCCCACACACATGGCGGCTGCCGGCTTTCCTGCTGCCTTCAGCCTCAAAACCACCCTTCCCCACTTGTCGCCGCGCCAGGCTCAAAAATGGCCATATGTCTGGAGACTGGTCCCACGCCCAAAGAGCCAGCAGGGAAAACTAGGCCTTGTTCTAAAGCTCTTTGGGAACCTCTTGCGTAGCCCCATGGACCTGGGGGCTGCAGGCTTTCCTGCTGCCTTCAGCCTCAAAAACACCCTTTCCCACTTGGCGCCGCGCCAGGCACAAAAATGGCCATATGGCTGGAGACTGGTCCCACGCCCAAACAGCCAGCAGGGAAAACTAGGCCTTGTTCTAAAGCTCTTTGGGAACCGCTTGCATAGCCCCACACAGCTGCGGGCTGCAGGCTTTTTTGGCACTTTCAGCCTCAAAACCACCTATTCCCACTTCTGGCCGCACCAGGCACAAAAATGGCCATATGTCTGTTGATAGGTCCCACGCCCAAAGAGCCAGCAGGGAAAACTAGGCCTTGTTCTAAAGCTCTTTGGGAACCGCTTGCGTAGCCCCACACAGCTGCGGGCTGCAGGCTTTTTTGGCACTTTCAGCCTCAAAACCACCTATTCCCACTTCTGGCCGCACCAGGCACAAAAATGGCCATATGTCTGTTGATGGGTCCCACGCCCAAAGAGTCAGCAGGGAAAACTAGGCCTTGTTCTAAAGCTCTTTGGGAACGGCTTGCGTAGCCCCACAGACCTGGGGGCTGCAGGCTTTCCTGCTGCCTTCAGCCTCAAAAACACCCTTTCCCACTTGGCGCCGCGCCAGGCACAAAAATGGCCATATGGCTGGAGACTGGTCCCAGGCCCAAAGAGTCAGCAGGGAAAACTAGGCCTTGTTCTAAAGCTCTTTGGGAACCGCTTGCATAGCCCCACACACATGGGGGCTGCAGGCTTTCCTGCTGCCTTCAGCCTCAAAACCACCCTTTCCCACTTGGCGCCGCGCCAAGCCCCAAAACGGCCATATGTCTGGAGATGGGTCCAATGCCCAAAGAGCCAGCAGGGAAAACTAGGCCTTGTTTTAAAGCTCTTTGGGAAACGCTTGCGTAGCCCCACAGACCTGGGGGCTGCAGGCTTTCCTGCTGCCTTCAGCCTCAAAACCACCCTTTCCCACTTGGCGCCGTGCCAGGCACAAAAATTGCCATATGTCTGTTGATGGGTCCCACGCCCAAAGAGCCAGCAGGGAAAACTATGCCTTGTTCTAAAGCTCTTTGGGAACCGCTTGCGTAGCCCCACAGACATGGGGGCTGCAGGCTTTCCTGCTGCCTTCAGCCTCAAAACCACCCTTCCCCACTTGTCGCCGCGCCAGGCACAAAAATGGCCATATGGCTGGAGACTGGTCCCACGCCCAAAGAGCCAGCAGGGAAAACTAGGCCTTGTTCTAAAGCTCTTTGGGAACCGCTTGCATAGCCCCACACAGCTGCGGGCTGCAGGCTTTTTTGGCACTTTCAGCCTCAAAACCACCTATTCCCACTTGTGGCCGCACCAGGCACAAAAATGGCCATATGTCTGGAGACTGGTCCCACGCCCAAAGAGTCAGCAGGGAAAACTAGGCCTTGTTCTAAAGCTCTTTGGGAACCGCTTGCGTAGCCCCACACACATGGGGGCTGCAGGCTTTCCTGCTGCCTTCAGCCTCAAAACCACCCTTTCCCACTTGGCGCCGCGCCAGGCACAAAAATGGCCATATGGCTGGAGACTGGTCCCACGCCCAAAGAGCCAGCAGGGAAAACTAGGCCTTGTTCTAAAGCTCTTTGGGAACCGCTTGCGTAGCCCTACACACCTGCGGGCTGCAGGCTTTTTTGGCACTTTCAGCATCAAAACCACCCTTTCCCACTTGTCGCCGCACCAGGCACAAAAGTGGCCGTATGTCTGTTGATGGGTCCCACACCCAAACAGCCAGCAGGGAATACTAGGCCTTGTTCTAAAGCTCTTTGGGAACCGCTTGCGTAGCCTCACACACCTGGGGGCTGCAGGCTTTCCTGCTGCCTTCAGCCTCAAAACCACCCTTTCCCACTTGTCGCCGCGCCAGGCAAAAAAATTGCCATATGGCTGGAGCTTGGTCCCACGCCCAAAGAGCCAGCAGGGAAAACTAGGCCTTGTTCTAAAGCTCTTTGGGAACCGCTTGCGTAGCCCCACACACATGGCGGCTGCAGGCTTTCCTGCTGCCTTCAGCCTCAAAACCACCCTTCCCCACTTGTCGCCGCGCCAGGCTCAAAAATGGCCATATGTCTGGAGACTGGTCCCACGCCCAAAGAGCCAGCAGGGAAAACTATGCCTTGTTCTAAAGCTCTTTGGGAACCTCTTGCGTAGCCCCATGGACCTGGGGGCTGCAGGCTTTCCTGCTGCCTTCAGCCTCAAAAACACCCTTTCCCACTTGGCGCCGCGCCAGGCACAAAATTGGCCATATGGCTGGAGACTGGTCCCACGCCCAAAGAGCCAGCAGGGAAAACTAGGCCTTGTTCTAAAGCTCTTTGGGAACCGCTTGCGTAGCCCCACACAGCGGCGGGCTGCAGGCTTTTTTGGCACTTTCAGCCTCAAAACCACCTATTCCAACTTCTGGCCGCACCAGGCACAAAAATGGCCATATGTCTGGAGATTGGTCCCACGCCCAAAGAGCCAGCAGGGAAAACTAGGCCTTGTTCTAAAGCTCTTTGGGAACCGCTTGCGTAGCCCCACACACATGGCGGCTGCAGGCTTTCCTGCTGCCTTCAGCCTCAAAACCACCCTTCCCCACTTGTCGCCGCGCCAGGCTCAAAAATGGCCATATGTCTGGAGACTGGTCCCACGCCCAAAGAGCCAGCAGGGAAAACTAGGCCTTGTTCTAAAGCTCTTTGGGAACCGCTTGCGTAGCCCTACGCACCTGCGGGCTGCAGGCTTTTTTGGCACTTTCAGCATCAAAACCACCCTTTCCCACTTGTGGCCGCACCAGGCACAAAAATGGCCATATGTCTGTTGATGGGTCCCACGCCCAAAGAGCCAGCAGGGAAAACTAGGCCTTGTTCTAAAGCTCTTTGGGAACCGCTTGCGTAGCCCCACACACCTGGGGGCTGCATGCTTTCCTGCTGCCTTCAGCATCAAAACCACCCTTTCCCACTTGGCGCCGCGCCAGGCACAAAAATGGCCATATGGCTGGAGACTGGTCCCACACCCAAAGAGCCAGCAGGGAAAACTATGCCTTGTTCTAAAGCTCTTTGGGAACCGCTTACGTAGTCCCACACACCTGGGGGCTGCAGGCTTTTTCGGCACTGTCAGCCTCAAAACCACCCTTTCCCACTTGGCGCCGCGCCAGGCACAAAAATGGCCATATGTCTGTTGATGGGTCCCACGCCCAAAGAGCCAGCAGGGAAAACTAGGCCTTGTTCTAAAGCTCTTTGGGAACCGCTTGCGTAGCCCCACACACATGGCGGCTGCAGGCTTTCCTGCTGCCTTCAGCCTCAAAACCACCCTTCCCCACTTGTCGCCGCGCCAGGCACAAAAATGGCCATAGGTATGGATATGGGTCCCACATCCAAACAGCCAGCAGGGAAAAATAGGCCTTGTTCTAAAGCTCTTTGGGAACCGCTTGCGTAGCCCCACACACATGGGGGCTGCAGGCTTTCCTGCTGCCTTCAGCCTCAAAACCACCCTTCCCCACTTGTCGCCGCGCCAGGCACAAAAATGGCCATATGTCTGGAGACTGGTCCCACGCCCAAAGAGCCAGCAGGGAAAACTATGCCTTGTTCTAAAGCTCTTTGGGAACCTCTTGCGTAGCCCCATGGACCTGGGGGCTGCAGGCTTTCCTGCTGCCTTCAGCCTCAAAACCACCCTTTCCCACTTGGCGCCGCGCCAGGCACAAAAATGGCCATATGGCTGGAGACTGGTCCCACGCCCAAAGAGCCAGCAGGGAAAACTAGGCCTTGTTCTAAAGCTCTTTGGGACTCGCTTGCATAGCCCCACAGAGCTGCGTGCTGCAGGCTTTTTTGGCACTTTCAGCCGCAAAACCACCTATTCCCACTTCTGGCCGCACCAGGCACAAAAATGGCCATATGTCTGTTGATAGGTCCCACGCCCAAAGAGTCAGCAGGGAAAACTATGCCTTGTTCTAAAGCTATTTGGGAACGGCTTGCGTAGCCCCACACACCTTGGGGCTGCAGGCTTTCCTGCTGCCTTCAGCCTCAAAACCACCCTTTCCCACTTGGCGCCGCGCCAGGCACAAAAATGCCCATATGGCTGGAGACTGGTCCCACGCCCAAAGAGCCAGCAGGGAAAACTAGGCCTTGTTCTAAAGCTCTTTGGGAACCGCTTGCGTAGCCCCACACACCTGGGGGCTGCAGGCTTTTTCGGCACTTTCAGCCTCAAAACCACCCTTTCCCACTTGGCGCCGCGCCAGGCACAAAAATGCCCATATGTCTGGAGTCTGGTCCCACGCCCAAAGAGTCAGCAGGGAAAACTATGCCTTGTTCTAAAGCTCTTTGGGAACCGCTTACGTAGCCCCACACACATGGGGGCTGCAGGCTTTCCTGCTGCCTTCAGCCTCAAAACCACCCTTTCCCACTTGGCGCCGCTCCAGGCACAAAAATGGCTATATGTCTGGAGATGGGTCCAATGCCCAAAGAGCCAGCAGGGAAAACTAGGCCTTGTTTTAAAGCTCTTTGGGAAACGCTTGCGTAGCCCCACAGACCTGGGGGCTGCAGGCTTTCCTGCTGCCTTCAGCCTCAAAACCACCCTTTCCCACTTGGCGCCGTGCCAGGCACAAAAATTGCCATATGTCTGTTGATGGGTCCCACGCCCAAAGAGCCAGCAGGGAAAACTATGCCTTGTTCTAAAGCTCTTTGGGAACCGCTTGCGTAGCCCCACAGACATGGGGGCTGCAGGCTTTCCTGCTGCCTTCAGCCTCAAAACCACCCTTCCCCACTTGTCGCCGCGCCAGGCACAAAAATGGCCATATGGCTGGAGACTGGTCCCACGCCCAAAGAGCCAGCAGGGAAAACTAGGCCTTGTTCTAAAGCTCTTTGGGAACCGCTTGCATAGCCCCACACAGCTGCGGGCTGCAGGCTTTTTTGGCACTTTCAGCCTCAAAACCACCTATTCCCACTTGTGGCCGCACCAGGCACAAAAATGGCCATATGTCTGGAGACTGGTCCCACGCCCAAAGAGTCAGCAGGGAAAACTAGGCCTTGTTCTAAAGCTCTTTGGGAACCGCTTGCGTAGCCCCACACACATGGGGGCTGCAGGCTTTCCTGCTGCCTTCAGCCTCAAAACCACCCTTTCCCACTTGGCGCCGCGCCAGGCACAAAAATGGCCATATGGCTGGAGACTGGTCCCACGCCCAAAGAGCCAGCAGGGAAAACAAGGCCTTGTTCTAAAGCTCTTTGGGAACCGCTTGCGTAGCCCTACACACCTGCGGGCTGCAGGCTTTTTTGGCACTTTCAGCATCAAAACCACCCTTTCCCACTTGTCGCCGCACCAGGCACAAAAGTGGCCGTATGTCTGTTGATGGGTCCCACACCCAAACAGCCAGCAGGGAATACTAGGCCTTGTTCTAAAGCTCTTTGGGAACCGCTTGCGTAGCCTCACACACCTGGGGGCTGCAGGCTTTCCTGCTGCCTTCAGCCTCAAAACCACCCTTTCCCACTTGTCGCCGCGCCAGGCACAAAAATTGCCATATGGCTGGAGCTTGGTCCCACGCCCAAAGAGCCAGCAGGGAAAACTAGGCCTTGTTCTAAAGCTCTTTGGGAACCGCTTGCGTAGCCCCACACACATGGCGGCTGCAGGCTTTCCTGCTGCCTTCAGCCTCAAAACCACCCTTCCCCACTTTGCGCCACGCCAGGCACAAAAATGGCCATAGGTATGGATATGGGTCCCACACCCAAACAGCCAGCAGGGAAAAATAGGCCTTGTTCTAAAGCTCTTTGGGAACCGCTTGCGTAGCCCCACACACCTGGGGGCTGCAGGCTTTCCTGCTGCCTTCAGCCTCAAAACCACCCTTCCCCACTTATCGCCGCGCCAGGCACAAAAATGGCCATATGTCTGGAGACTGGTCCCACGCCCAAAGAGCCAGCAGGGAAAACTATGCCTTGTTCTAAAGCTCTTTGGGAACCTCTTGCGTAGCCCCATGGACCTGGGGGCTGCAGGCTTTCCTGCTGCCTTCAGCCTCAAAAACACCCTTTCCCACTTGGCGCCGCGCCAGGCACAAAATTGGCCATATGGCTGGAGACTGGTCCCACGCCCAAAGAGCCAGCAGGGAAAACTAGGCCTTGTTCTAAAGCTCTTTGGGAACCGCTTGCGTAGCCCCACACAGCGGCGGGCTGCAGGCTTTTTTGGCACTTTCAGCCTCAAAACCACCTATTCCAACTTCTGGCCGCACCAGGCACAAAAATGGCCATATGTCTGGAGATTGGTCCCACGCACAAAGAGCCAGCAGGGAAAACTAGGCCTTGTTCTAAAGCTCTTTGGGAACCGCTTGCGTAGCCCCACACACATGGCGGCTGCAGGCTTTCCTGCTGCCTTCAGCCTCAAAACCACCCTTCCCCACTTGTCGCCGCGCCAGGCTCAAAAATGGCCATATGTCTGGAGACTGGTCCCACGCCCAAAGAGCCAGCAGGGAAAACTAGGCCTTGTTCTAAAGCTCTTTGGGAACCTCTTGCGTAGCCCCATGGACCTGGGGGCTGCAGGCTTTCCTGCTGCCTTCAGCCTCAAAACCACCCTTTCCCACTTGGCGCCGCGCCAGGCACAAAAATGGCCATATGGCTGGAGACTGGTCCCACGCCCAAACAGCCAGCAGGGAAAACTAGGCCTTGTTCTAAAGCTCTTTGGGAACCGCTTGCGTAGCCCTACGCACCTGCGGGCTGCAGGCTTTTTTGGCACTTTCAGCATCAAAACCACCCTTTCCCACTTCTGGCCGCACCAGGCACAAAAATGGCCATATGTCTGTTGATGGGTCCCACGCCCAAAGAGCCAGCAGGGAAAACTAGGCCTTGTTCTAAAGCTCTTTGGGAACCGCTTGCGTAGCCCCACACACCTGGGGGCTGCATGCTTTCCTGCTGCCTTCAGCCTCAAAACCACCCTTTCCCACTTGGCGCCGCGCCAGGCACAAAAATGGCCATATGGCTGGAGACTGGTCCCACACCCAAAGAGCCAGCAGGGAAAACTATGCCTTGTTCTAAAGCTCTTTGGGAACCGCTTACGTAGTCCCACACACCTGGGGGCTGCAGGCTTTTTCGGCACTGTCAGCCTCAAAACCACCCTTTCCCACTTGGCGCCGCGCCAGGCACAAAAATGGCCATATGTCTGTTGATGGGTCCCACGCCCAAAGAGCCAGCAGGGAAAACTAGGCCTTGTTCTAAAGCTCTTTGGGAACCGCTTGCGTAGCCCCACACACCTGGGGGCTGCAGGCTTTCCTGCTGCCTTCAGCCTCAAAACCACCCTTTCCCACTTGGCGCCGTGCCAGGCACAAAAATGGCCATAGGTATGGATATGGGTCCCACATCCAAACAGCCAGCAGGGAAAAATAGGCCTTGTTCTAAAGCTCTTTGGGAACCGCTTGCGTAGCCCCACACACATGGGGGCTGCAGGCTTTCCTGCTGCCTTCAGCCTCAAAACCACCCTTCCCCACTTGTCGCCGCGCCAGGCACAAAAATGGCCATATGTCTGGAGACTGGTCCCACGCCCAAAGAGCCAGCAGGGAAAACTATGCCTTGTTCTAAAGCTCTTTGGGAACCTCTTGCGTAGCCCCATGGACCTGGGGGCTGCAGGCTTTCCTGCTGCCTTCAGCCTCAAAAACACCCTTTCCCACTTGTGGCCGCACCAGGCACAAAAATGGCCATATGGCTGGAGACTGGTCCCACGCCCAAAGAGCCAGCAGGGAAAACTATGCCTTGTTCTAAAGCTCTTTGGGAACCGCTTGCGTAGCCCCACACACCTGGGGGCTGCAGGCTTTTTTGGCACTTTCAGCCTAAAAACCACCCTTTCCCACTTGTCGCGGCGCCAAGCCACAAAATGGCCATATGTCTGGAGATGGGTCCAACGCCCAAAGAGCCAGCAGGGAAAACTATGCCTTGTTCTAAAGCTCTTTGGGAAACGCTTGCGTAGCCCCACAGACCTGGGGGCTGCAGGCTTTCCTGCTGCCTTCAGCCTCAAAACCACCGTTTCCCACTTGGCGCCGCGCCAGGCAAAAAAATGCCCATATGTCTGGAGATGAGTCCAACGCCCAAAGAGCCAGCAGGGAATACTATGCCTTGTTCTAAAGCTCTTTGGGAACGGCTTGCGTAGCCCCACACACCTGGGGGCTGCAGGCTTTCCTGCTGCCTTCAGCCTCAAAACCACCCTTTCCCACTTGGCGCCGCGCCAGGCACAAAAATGGCCATATGGCTAGAAACTGGTCCCACGCCCAAGGAGCCAGCAGGGAAAACTATGCCTTGTTCTAAAACTCTTTGCGAACCGCTTGCATAGCCCCACACACCTGCGGGCTGCAGGCTTTCCTGCTGCCTTCAGCCTCAAAACCACCCTTTCCCACTTGTCGCGGCGCCAAGCCCCAAAATGGCCATATGTCTGGAGATGGGTCCAACGCCCAAAGAGCCAGCAGGGAAAACTACGCCTTGTTTTAAAGCTCTTTGGGAACGGCTTGCGTAGCCTCACAGACCTGGGGGCTGCAGGCTTTCCTGCTGCCTTCAGCCTCAAAAACACCCTTTCCCACTTGGCGCCGCGCCAGGCACAAAAATGGCCATAGGTATGGATATGGGTCCCACACCCAAACAGCCAGCAGGGAAAAATAGGCCTTGTTCTAAAGCTCTTTGGGAACCGCTTGCGTAGCCCCACACACCTGGGGGCTGCAGGCTTTCCTGCTGCCTTCAGCCTCAAAACCACCCTTCCCCACTTGTCGCCGCGCCAGGCACAAAAATGGCCATATGTCTGGAGACTGGTCCCACGCCCAAAGAGCCAGCAGGGAAAACTAGGCCTTGTTCTAAAGCTCTTTGGGAACCTCTTGCGTAGCCCCATGGACCTGGGGGCTGCAGGCTTTCCTGCTGCCTTCAGCCTCAAAACCACCCTTTCCCACTTGGCGCCGCGCCAGGCACAAAAATGGCCATATGGCTGGAGACTGATCCCACGCCCAAAGAGCCAGCAGGGAAAACTAGGCCTTGTTCTAAAGCTCTTTGGGACTCGCTTGCATAGCCCCACAGAGCTGCGTGCTGCAGGCTTTTTTGGCACTTTCAGCCGCAAAACCACCTATTCCCACTTCTGGCCGCACCAGGCACAAAAATGGCCACATGTCTGTTGATAGGTCCCACGCCCAAAGAGTCAGCAGGGAAAACTATGCCTTGTTCTAAAGCTATTTGGGAACGGCTTGCGTAGCCCCACAGACCTGGGGGCTGCAGGCTTTCCTGCTGCCTTCAGCCTCAAAACCACCCTTTCCCACTTGGTGCCGCGCCAGGCACAAAAATGCCCATATGGCTGGAGACTGGTCCCACGCCCAAAGAGCCAGCAGGGAAAACTAGGCCTTGTTCTAAAGCTCTTTGGGAACCGCTTGCGTAGCCCCACACACCTGGGGGCTGCAGGCTTTTTCGGCACTTTCAGCCTCAAAACCACCCTTTCCCACTTGGCGCCGCTCCAGGCACAAAAATGCCCATATGTCTGGAGTCTGGTCCCACACCCAAAGAGTCAGCAGGGAAAACTATGCCTTGTTCTAAAGCTCTTTGGGAAACGCTTGCGTAGCCCCACGGACCTGGGGGAGACAGGCTTTCCTGCTGCCTTCAGCCTCAAAACCACCCTTTCCCACTTTGCGCAGCGCCAGGCACAAAAATGGCCATATGGCTGGAGACTGGTCCCACGCCCAAAGATCCAGCAGGGAAAACTAGGCCTTGTTCTAAAGCTCTTTGGGAACCGCTTGCGTAGCCCCACACACATGGGGGCTGCAGGCTTTCCTGCTGCCTTCAGCCTCAAAACCACCCTTCCCCACTTGGCGCCGCGCCAGGCACAAAAATGTCCATATGTCTGGAGACTGGTCCCACGCCCAAAGAGCCAGCAGGGAAAACTAGGCCTTGTTCTAAAGCTCTTTGGGAACCTCTTGCGTAGCCCCACACACCTGGGGGCTGCAGGCTTTCCTGCTGCCTTCAGCCTCAAAAACACCCTTTCCCACTTGGTGCCGCGCCAGGCACAAAAATGGACATATGGCTGGAGACTGGTCCCACGCCCAAAGAGCCAGCAGGGAAAACTATGCCTTGTTCTAAAGCTCTTTGGGAACCGCTTGCGTAGCCCCACACACCTGGGGGCTGCAGGCTTTTTTGGCACTTTCAGCCTCAAAACCACCTATTCCAACTTCTGGCCGCACCAGGCACAAAAATGGCCATATGTCTGTTGATGGGTCCCACGCCCAAAGAGCCAGCAGGGAAAACTATGCCTTGTTCTAAAGCTCTTTGGGAACGGCTTGCGTAGCCTCACACACCTGGGGGCTGCAGGCTTTCCTGCTGCCTTCAGCCTCAAAAACACCCTTTCCCACTTGGCGCCGCGCCAGGCACAAAAATGGCCATATGTCTGGAAACTGGTCCCACGCCCAAAGAGCCAGCAGGGAAAACTATGCCTTGTTCTAAAGCTCTTTGGGAACCGCTTGCGTAGCCCCACACAGCTGCGGGCTGCAGGCTTTTTTGGCACTTTCAGCCTCAAAACCACCTATTCCCACTTCTGGCCGCACCAGGCACAAAAATGGCCATATGTCTGTTGATGGGTCCCACGCCCAAAGAGCCAGCAGGGAAAACTAGGCCTTGTTCTAAAGCTCTTTGGGAACCGCTTGCGTAGCCCCACACACCTGGGGGCTGCAGGCTTTCCTGCTGCCTTCAGCCTCAAAACCACCCTTTCCCACTTGGCGCCACGCCAGGCACAAAAATTGCCATAGGTATGGATATGGGTCCTACACCCAAAGAGCCAGCAGGGAAAACTATGCCTTGTTCTAAAGCTCTTTGGGAACCGCTTGCGTAGCCCCACACAGCTGCGGGCTGCAGGCTTTTTTGGCACTTTCAGCCTCAAAACCACCTATTCCCACTTGTGGCCGCACCAGGCACAAAAATGGCCATATGTCTGTTGATGGGTCCCACGCCCAAAGAGCCAGCAGGGAAAACTAGGCCTTGTTCTAAAGCTCTTTGGGAACCGCTTGCGTAGCCCCACACACCTGGGGGCTGCAGGCTTTCCTGCTGCCTTCAGCCTCAAAACCACCCTTTCCCACTTGGCGCCGCGCCAGGCACAAAAATGGCCATATGGCTGGAGACTGGTCCCACGCCCAAAGAGTCAGCAGGGAAAACTAGGCCTTGTTCTAAAGCTCTTTGGGAACCGCTTGCGTAGCCCCACGGACCTGGGGGCTGCAGGCTTTTTCGGCACTTTCAGCCTCAAAACCACCCTTTCCCACTTGGCGCCGCGCCAGGCACAAAAATGGCCATATGGCTGGAGACTGGTCCCACACCCAAAGAGCCAGCAGGGAAAACTATGCCTTGTTCTAAAGCTCTTTGGGAACGGCTTGCGTAGCCTCACACACCTGTGGGCTGCAGGCTTTCCTGCTGCCTTCAGCCTCAAAACCACCCTTTCCCACTTGGCACCGCGCTAGGCAAAAAAATGCCCATATGTCTGGAGATTGGTCCCACGCCCAAAGAGCCAGCAGCGAAAACTATGCCTTGTTCTAAAGCTCTTTGGGAACCGCTTGCATAGCCCCACACACCTGGGGTCTGCAGGCTTTCCTGCTGCCTTCAGCCTCAAAACCACCCTTTCCCACTTGGCGCCGTGCCAGGCACAAAATGGCCATATGGCTGGAGACTGGTCCCACGCCCAAAGAGCCAGCAGGGAAAACTAGGCCTTGTTCTAAAGCTCTTTGGGAACCGCTTGCGTAGCCCCACACACATGGGGGCTGCAGGCTTTTTCGGCACTTTCAGCCTAAAAACCACCCTTTCCCACTTGGCGCCGCGCCAGGCACAAAAATGCCCATGTGTCTGGAGACTGGTCCCACACCCAAAGAGCCAGCAGGGAAAACTATGCCTTGTTCTAAAGCTCTTTGGGAAACGCTTGCGTAGCCCCACGGACCTGGGGGCTGCAGGCTTTCCTGCTGCCTTCAGCCTCAAAACCACCCTTTCCCACTTTGCGCCGCGCCAGGCACAAAAATGCCCATATGGCTGGAGATTGCTCCCACGCCCAAAGAGCCAGCAGGGAAAACTAGGCCTTGTTCTAAAGCTCTTTGGGAACGGCTTGCGTAGCCCCACAGACCTGGGGGCTGCAGGCTTTCCTGCTGCCTTCAGCCTCAAAACCACCCTTCCCCACTTGTCGCCGCGCCAGGCACAAAAATGGCCATATGTCTGGAGACTGGTCCCACGCCCAAAGAGCCAGCAGGGAAAACTATGCCTTGTTCTAAAGCTCTTTGGGAACCTCTTGCGTAGCCCCACGGACCTGGGGGCTGCAGGCTTTCCTGCTGCCTTCAGCCTCAAAACCACCCTTTCCCACTTGGCGCCGCGGCAGGCACAAAAATGGCCATATGGCTGGAGACTGGTCCCACGCCCAAAGAGCCAGCAGGGAAAACTATGCCTTGTTCTAAAGCTCTTTGGGAACGGCTTGCGTAGCCTCACACACCTGGGGGCTGCAGGCTTTCCTGCTGCCTTCAGCCTCAAAAACACCCTTTCCCACTTGGCGCCGCGCCAGGCACAAAAATGGCCATATGTCTGGAAACTGGTCCCACGCCCAAAGAGCCAGCAGGGAAAACTATGCCTTGTTCTAAAGCTCTTTGGGAACCGCTTGCGTAGCCCCACACACCTGGGGGCTGCAGGCTTTCCTGCTGCCTTCAGCCTCAAAAAAACCCTTCCCCACTTGTGGCCGCGCCAATTCCCAAAATGGTCATATGTCTGGAGATGAGTCCAACGCCCAAAGAGCCAGCAGGGAAAGCTATGCCCTGTTCTAAAGCTCTTTGGGAACGGCTTGCGTAGCCCCACGGACCTGGGGGCTGCAGGCTTTCCTGCTGCCTTCAGCCTCAAAACCACCCTTTCCCACTTCGCGCCACGCCAGGCACAAAAATTGCCATAGGTATGGATATGGGTCCTACACCCAAAGAGCCAGCAGGGAAAACTATGCCTTGTTCTAAAGCTCTTTGGGAACCGCTTGCGTAGCCCCACACAGCTGCGGGCTGCAGGCTTTTTTGGCACTTTCAGCCTCAAAACCACCTATTCCCACTTCTGGCCGCACCAGGCACAAAAATGGCCATATGTCTGTTGATGGGTCCCACGCCCAAAGAGCCAGCAGGGAAAACTAGGCCTTGTTCTAAAGCTCTTTGGGAACCGCTTGCGTAGCCCCACGGACCTGGGGGCTGCAGGCTTTCCTGCTGCCTTCAGCCTCAAAACCACCCTTTCCCACTTGGCGCCGCGCCAGGCACAAAAATGCCCATATGGCTGGAGACTGGTCCCACGCCCAAAGAGCCAGCAGGGAAAACTAGGCCTTGTTCTAAAGCTCTTTGGGAACCGCTTGCGTAGCCCCACACACCTGGGGGCTGCAGGCTTTTTCGGCACTTTCAGCCTAAAAACCACCCTTGCCCACTTGGCGCCGCGCCAGGCACAAAAATGCCCATGTGTCTGGAGACTGGTCCCACACCCAAAGAGCCAGCAGGGAAAATTATGCCTTGTTCTAAAGCTCTTTGGGAAACGCTTGCGTAGCCCCACAGACCTGGGGGCTGCAGGCTTCCCTGCTGCCTTCAGCCTCAAAACCACCCTTTCCCACTTGTCGCCGCGCCAGGCACAAAAATGGCCATATGTCTGGAGACAGGTCCCACGCCCAAAGAGCCAGCAGGGAAACCTATGCCTTGTTCTAAAGCTCTTTGGGAACCGCTTGCGTAGCCCCACACACCTGGGGGCTGCAGTCTTTCCTGCTGCCTTCAGCGTCAAAAACACCCTTTCCCACTTGGCGCCGCGCCAGGCACAAAAATGGCCATATGGCTGGAGACTGGTCCCACGCCCAAAGAGCCTGCAGGGAAAACTAGGCCTTGTTCTAAAGCTCTTTGGGAACCGCTTGCGTAGCCCCACACACCTGGGGGCTGCAGGCTTTCCTGCTGCCTTCAGCCTCAAAACCACCCTTTCCCACTTGGCGCCGTGCCAGGCACAAAATGGCCATATGGCTGGAGACTGGTCCCACGCCCAAAGAGCCAGCAGGGAAAACTAGGCCTTGTTCTAAAGCTCTTTGGGAACCGCTTGCGTAGCCCCACACACATGGGGGCTGCAGGCTTTTTCGGCACTTTCAGCCTAAAAACCACCCTTTCCCACTTGGCGCCGCGCCAGGCACAAAAATGCCCATGTGTCTGGAGACTGGTCCCACACCCAAAGAGCCAGCAGGGAAAACTATGCCTTGTTCTAAAGCTCTTTGGGAAACGCTTGCGTAGCCCCACGGACCTGGGGGCTGCAGGCTTTCCTGCTGCCTTCAGCCTCAAAACCACCCTTTCCCACTTGGCGCCACGCCAGGCACAAAAATTGCCATAGGTATGGATATGGGTCCTACACCCAAAGAGCCAGCAGGGAAAACTATGCCTTGTTCTAAAGCTCTTTGGGAACCGCTTGCGTAGCCCCACACAGCTGCGGGCTGCAGGCTTTTTTGGCACTTTCAGCCTCAAAACCACCTATTCCCACTTGTGGCCGCACCAGGCACAAAAATGGCCATATGTCTGTTGATGGGTCCCACGCCCAAAGAGCCAGCAGGGAAAACTAGGCCTTGTTCTAAAGCTCTTTGGGAACCGCTTGCGTAGCCCCACACACCTGGGGGCTGCAGGCTTTCCTGCTGCCTTCAGCCTCAAAACCACCCTTTCCCACTTGGCGCCGCGCCAGGCACAAAAATGGCCATATGGCTGGAGACTGGTCCCACGCCCAAAGAGTCAGCAGGGAAAACTAGGCCTTGTTCTAAAGCTCTTTGGGAACCGCTTGCGTAGCCCCACGGACCTGGGGGCTGCAGGCTTTTTCGGCACTTTCAGCCTCAAAACCACCCTTTCCCACTTGGCGCCGCGCCAGGCACAAAAATGGCCATATGGCTGGAGACTGGTCCCACACCCAAAGAGCCAGCAGGGAAAACTATGCCTTGTTCTAAAGCTCTTTGGGAACGGCTTGCGTAGCCTCACACACCTGTGGGCTGCAGGCTTTCCTGCTGCCTTCAGCCTCAAAACCACCCTTTCCCACTTGGCACCGCGCTAGGCAAAAAAATGCCCATATGTCTGGAGATTGGTCCCACGCCCAAAGAGCCAGCAGCGAAAACTATGCCTTGTTCTAAAGCTCTTTGGGAACCGCTTGCATAGCCCCACACACCTGGGGTCTGCAGGCTTTCCTGCTGCCTTCAGCCTCAAAACCACCCTTTCCCACTTGGCGCCGTGCCAGGCACAAAATGGCCATATGGCTGGAGACTGGTCCCACGCCCAAAGAGCCAGCAGGGAAAACTAGGCCTTGTTCTAAAGCTCTTTGGGAACCGCTTGCGTAGCCCCACACACATGGGGGCTGCAGGCTTTTTCGGCACTTTCAGCCTAAAAACCACCCTTTCCCACTTGGCGCCGCGCCAGGCACAAAAATGCCCATGTGTCTGGAGACTGGTCCCACACCCAAAGAGCCAGCAGGGAAAACTATGCCTTGTTCTAAAGCTCTTTGGGAAACGCTTGCGTAGCCCCACGGACCTGGGGGCTGCAGGCTTTCCTGCTGCCTTCAGCCTCAAAACCACCCTTTCCCACTTTGCGCCGCGCCAGGCACAAAAATGCCCATATGGCTGGAGATTGCTCCCACGCCCAAAGAGCCAGCAGGGAAAACTAGGCCTTGTTCTAAAGCTCTTTGGGAACCGCTTGCGTAGCCCCACACACATGGGGGCTGCAGGCTTTCCTGCTGCCTTCAGCCTCAAAACCACCCTTCCCCACTTGTCGCCGCGCCAGGCACAAAAATGGCCATATGTCTGGAGACTGGTCCCACGCCCAAAGAGCCAGCAGGGAAAACTATGCCTTGTTCTAAAGCTCTTTGGGAACCTCTTGCGTAGCCCCACGGACCTGGGGGCTGCAGGCTTTCCTGCTGCCTTCAGCCTCAAAACCACCCTTTCCCACTTGGCGCCGCGGCAGGCACAAAAATGGCCATATGGCTGGAGACTGGTCCCACGCCCAAAGAGCCAGCAGGGAAAACTATGCCTTGTTCTAAAGCTCTTTGGGAACGGCTTGCGTAGCCTCACACACCTGGGGGCTGCAGGCTTTCCTGCTGCCTTCAGCCTCAAAAACACCCTTTCCCACTTGGCGCCGCGCCAGGCACAAAAATGGCCATATGTCTGGAAACTGGTCCCACGCCCAAAGAGCCAGCAGGGAAAACTATGCCTTGTTCTAAAGCTCTTTGGGAACCGCTTGCGTAGCCCCACACACCTGGGGGCTGCAGGCTTTCCTGCTGCCTTCAGCCTCAAAAAAACCCTTCCCCACTTGTGGCCGCGCCAATTCCCAAAATGGTCATATGTCTGGAGATGAGTCCAACGCCCAAAGAGCCAGCAGGGAAAGCTATGCCCTGTTCTAAAGCTCTTTGGGAACGGCTTGCGTAGCCCCACGGACCTGGGGGCTGCAGGCTTTCCTGCTGCCTTCAGCCTCAAAACCACCCTTTCCCACTTCGCGCCACGCCAGGCACAAAAATTGCCATAGGTATGGATATGGGTCCTACACCCAAAGAGCCAGCAGGGAAAACTATGCCTTGTTCTAAAGCTCTTTGGGAACCGCTTGCGTAGCCCCACACAGCTGCGGGCTGCAGGCTTTTTTGGCACTTTCAGCCTCAAAACCACCTATTCCCACTTCTGGCCGCACCAGGCACAAAAATGGCCATATGTCTGTTGATGGGTCCCACGCCCAAAGAGCCAGCAGGGAAAACTAGGCCTTGTTCTAAAGCTCTTTGGGAACCGCTTGCGTAGCCCCACGGACCTGGGGGCTGCAGGCTTTCCTGCTGCCTTCAGCCTCAAAACCACCCTTTCCCACTTGGCGCCGCGCCAGGCACAAAAATGCCCATATGGCTGGAGACTGGTCCCACGCCCAAAGAGCCAGCAGGGAAAACTAGGCCTTGTTCTAAAGCTCTTTGGGAACCGCTTGCGTAGCCCCACACACCTGGGGGCTGCAGGCTTTTTCGGCACTTTCAGCCTAAAAACCACCCTTGCCCACTTGGCGCCGCGCCAGGCACAAAAATGCCCATGTGTCTGGAGACTGGTCCCACACCCAAAGAGCCAGCAGGGAAAATTATGCCTTGTTCTAAAGCTCTTTGGGAAACGCTTGCGTAGCCCCACAGACCTGGGGGCTGCAGGCTTCCCTGCTGCCTTCAGCCTCAAAACCACCCTTTCCCACTTGTCGCCGCGCCAGGCACAAAAATGGCCATATGTCTGGAGACTGGTCCCACGCCCAAAGAGCCAGCAGGGAAACCTATGCCTTGTTCTAAAGCTCTTTGGGAACCGCTTGCGTAGCCCCACACACCTGGGGGCTGCAGTCTTTCCTGCTGCCTTCAGCGTCAAAAACACCCTTTCCCACTTGGCGCCGCGCCAGGCACAAAAATGGCCATATGGCTGGAGACTGGTCCCACGCCCAAAGAGCCTGCAGGGAAAACTAGGCCTTGTTCTAAAGCTCTTTGGGAACCGCTTGCGTAGCCCCACACACCTGGGGGCTGCAGGCTTTCCTGCTGCCTTCAGCCTCAAAACCACCCTTTCCCACTTGGCGCCGTGCCAGGCACAAAATGGCCATATGGCTGGAGACTGGTCCCACGCCCAAAGAGCCAGCAGGGAAAACTAGGCCTTGTTCTAAAGCTCTTTGGGAACCGCTTGCGTAGCCCCACACACATGGGGGCTGCAGGCTTTTTCGGCACTTTCAGCCTAAAAACCACCCTTTCCCACTTGGCGCCGCGCCAGGCACAAAAATGCCCATGTGTCTGGAGACTGGTCCCACACCCAAAGAGCCAGCAGGGAAAATTATGCCTTGTTCTAAAGCTCTTTGGGAAACGCTTGCGTAGCCCCACGGACCTGGGGGCTGCAGGCTTTCCTGCTGCCTTCAGCCTCAAAACCACCCTTTCCCACTTTGCGCCGCGCCAGGCACAAAAATGCCCATATGGCTGGAGGTTGCTCCCACGCCCAAAGAGCCAGCAGGGAAAACTAGGCCTTGTTCTAAAGCTCTTTGGGAACCGCTTGCGTAGCCCCACACACATGGGGGCTGCAGGCTTTCCTGCTGCCTTCAGCCTCAAAACCACCCTTCCCCACTTGTCGCCGCGCCAGGCACAAAAATGGCCATATGTCTGGAGACTGGTCCCACGCCCAAAGAGCCAGCAGGGAAAACTATGCCTTGTTCTAAAGCTCTTTGGGAACCGCTTGCGTAGCCCCACACACCTGGGGGCTGCAGGCTTTCCTGCTGCCTTCAGCCTCAAAACCACCCTTTCCCACTTCGCGCCACGCCAGGCACAAAAATTGCCAAAGGTATGGATATGGGTCCTACACCCAAAGAGCCAGCAGGGAAAACTAGGCCTTGTTCTAAAGCTCTTTGGGAACCGCTTGCGTAGCCCCACACAGCTGCGGGCTGCAGGCTTTTTTGGCACTTTCAGCCTCAAAACCACCTATTCCCACTTCTGGCCGCACCAGGCACAAAAATGGCCATATGTCTGTTGATGGGTCCCACGCCCAAAGAGCCAGCAGGGAAAACTAGGCCTTGTTCTAAAGCTCTTTGGGAACCGCTTGCGTAGCCCCACGGACCTGGGGGCTGCAGGCTTTCCTGCTGCCTTCAGCCTCAAAACCACCCTTTCCCACTTGGCGCCGCGCCAGGCACAAAAATGCCCATATGGCTGGAGACTGGTCCCACGCCCAAAGAGCCAGCAGGGAAAACTAGGCCTTGTTCTAAAGCTCTTTGGGAACGGCTTGCGTAGCCCCACACACCTGGGGGCTGCAGGCTTTTTCGGCACTTTCAGCCTAAAAACCACCCTTGCCCACTTGGCGCCGCGCCAGGCACAAAAATGCCCATGTGTCTGGAGACTGGTCCCACACCCAAAGAGCCAGCAGGGAAAATTATGCCTTGTTCTAAAGCTCTTTGGGAAACGCTTGCGTAGCCCCACAGACCTGGGGGCTGCAGGCTTCCCTGCTGCCTTCAGCCTCAAAACCACCCTTTCCCACTTGTCGCCGCGCCAGGCACAAAAATGGCCATATGTCTGGAGACTGGTCCCACGCCCAAAGAGCCAGCAGGGAAACCTATGCCTTGTTCTAAAGCTCTTTGGGAACCGCTTGCGTAGCCCCACACACCTGGGGGCTGCAGTCTTTCCTGCTGCCTTCAGCGTCAAAAACACCCTTTCCCACTTGGCGCCGCGCCAGGCACAAAAATGGCCATATGGCTGGAGACTGGTCCCACGCCCAAAGAGCCTGCAGGGAAAACTAGGCCTTGTTCTAAAGCTCTTTGGGAACCGCTTGCGTAGCCCCACACACCTGGGGGCTGCAGGCTTTCCTGCTGCCTTCAGCCTCAAAACCACCCTTTCCCACTTGGCGCCACGCCAGGCACAAAAATTGCCATAGGTATGGATATGGGTCCTACACCCAAAGAGCCAGCAGGGAAAACTATGCCTTGTTCTAAAGCTCTTTGGGAACCGCTTGCGTAGCCCCACACAGCTGCGGGCTGCAGGCTTTTTTGGCACTTTCAGCCTCAAAACCACCTATTCCCACTTCTGGCCGCACCAGGCACAAAAATGGCCATATGTCTGTTGATGGGTCCCACGCCCAAAGAGCCAGCAGGGAAAACTAGGCCTTGTTCTAAAGCTCTTTGGGAGCCGCTTGCGTAGCCCCACGGACCTGGGGGCTGCAGGCTTTCCTGCTGCCTTCAGCCTCAAAACCACCCTTTCCCACTTGGCGCCGCGCCAGGCACAAAAATGCCCATATGGCTGGAGACTGGTCCCACGCCCAAAGAGCCAGCAGGGAAAACTAGGCCTTGTTCTAAAGCTCTTTGGGAACCGCTTGCGTAGCCCCACACACCTGGGGGCTGCAGGCTTTTTCGGCACTTTCAGCCTAAAAACCACCCTTGCCCACTTGGCGCCGCGCCAGGCACAAAAATGCCCATGTGTCTGGAGACTGGTCCCACACCCAAAGAGCCAGCAGGGAAAATTATGCCTTGTTCTAAAGCTCTTTGGGAAACGCTTGCGTAGCCCCACAGACCTGGGGGCTGCAGGCTTCCCTGCTGCCTTCAGCCTCAAAACCACCCTTTCCCACTTGTCGCCGCGCCAGGCACAAAAATGGCCATATGTCTGGAGACTGGTCCCACGCCCAAAGAGCCAGCAGGGAAACCTATGCCTTGTTCTAAAGCTCTTTGGGAACCGCTTGCGTAGCCCCACACACCTGGGGGCTGCAGGCTTTCCTGCTGCCTTCAGCGTCAAAAACACCCTTTCCCACTTGGCGCCGCGCCAGGCACAAAAATGGCCATATGGCTGGAGACTGGTCCCACGCCCAAAGAGCCTGCAGGGAAAACTAGGCCTTGTTCTAAAGCTCTTTGGGAACCGCTTGCGTAGCCCCACACACCTGGGGGCTGCAGGCTTTCCTGCTGCCTTCAGCCTCAAAACCACCCTTTCCCACTTGGCGCCACGCCAGGCACAAAAATTGCCATAGGTATGGATATGGGTCCTACACCCAAAGAGCCAGCAGGGAAAACTATGCCTTGTTCTAAAGCTCTTTGGGAACCGCTTGCGTAGCCCCACACAGCTGCGGGCTGCAGGCTTTTTTGGCACTTTCAGCCTCAAAACCACCTATTCCCACTTGTGGCCGCACCAGGCACAAAAATGGCCATATGTCTGTTGATGGGTCCCACGCCCAAAGAGCCAGCAGGGAAAACTAGGCCTTGTTCTAAAGCTCTTTGGGAACCGCTTGCGTAGCCCCATACACCTGGGGGCTGCAGGCTTTCCTGCTGCCTTCAGCCTCAAAACCACCCTTTCCCACTTGGCGCCGCGCCAGGCACAAAAATGGCCATATGGCTGGAGACTGGTCCCACGCCCAAAGAGCCAGCAGGGAAAACTAGGCCTTGTTCTAAAGCTCTTTGGGAACCGCTTGCGTAGCCCCACGGACCTGGGGGCTGCAGGCTTTTTCGGCACTTTCAGCCTCAAAACCACCCTTTCCCACTTGGCGCCGCGCCAGGCACAAAAATGGCCATATGGCTGGAGACTGGTCCCACACCCAAAGAGCCAGCAGGGAAAACTATGCCTTGTTCTAAAGCTCTTTGGGAACGGCTTGCGTAGCCTCACACACCTGTGGGCTGCAGGCTTTCCTGCTGCCTTCAGCCTCAAAACCACCCTTTCCCACTTGGCACCGCGCTAGGCAAAAAAATGCCCATATGTCTGGAGATTGGTCCCACGCCCAAAGAGCCAGCAGCGAAAACTATGCCTTGTTCTAAAGCTCTTTGGGAACCGCTTGCATAGCCCCACACACCTGGGGGCTGCAGGCTTTCCTGCTGCCTTCAGCCTCAAAACCACCCTTTCCCACTTGGCGCCGTGCCAGGCACAAAATGGCCATATGGCTGGAGACTGGTCCCACGCCCAAAGAGCCAGCAGGGAAAACTAGGCCTTGTTCTAAAGCTCTTTGGGAACCGCTTGCGTAGCCCCACACACATGGGAGCTGCAGGCTTTTTCGGCACTTTCAGCCTAAAAACCACCCTTTCCCACTTGGCGCCGCGCCAGGCACAAAAATGCCCATGTGTCTGGAGACTGGTCCCACACCCAAAGAGCCAGCAGGGAAAACTATGCCTTGTTCTAAAGCTCTTTGGGAAACGCTTGCGTAGCCCCACGGACCTGGGGGCTGCAGGCTTTCCTGCTGCCTTCAGCCTCAAAACCACCCTTTCCCACTTTGCGCCGCGCCAGGCACAAAAATGCCCATATGGCTGGAGATTGCTCCCACGCCCAAAGAGCCAGCAGGGAAAACTAGGCCTTGTTCTAAAGCTCTTTGGGAACCGCTTGCGTAGCCCCACAGACCTGGGGGCTGCAGGCTTTCCTGCTGCCTTCAGCCTCAAAACCACCCTTCCCCACTTGTCGCCGCGCCAGGCACAAAAATGGCCATATGTCTGGAGACTGGTCCCACGCCCAAAGAGCCAGCAGGGAAAACTATGCCTTGTTCTAAAGCTCTTTGGGAACCTCTTGCGTAGCCCCACGGACCTGGGGGCTGCAGGCTTTCCTGCTGCCTTCAGCCTCAAAACCACCCTTTCCCACTTGGCGCCGCGGCAGGCACAAAAATGGCCATATGGCTGGAGACTGGTCCCACGCCCAAAGAGCCAGCAGGGAAAACTAGGCCTTGTTCTAAAGCTCTTTGGGAACCGCTTGCGTAGCCCCACACACCTGGGGGCTGCAGGCTTTCCTGCTGCCTTCAGCCTCAAAACCACCCTTTCCCACTTGGCGCCACGCCAGGCACAAAAATTGCCATAGGTATGGATATGGGTCCTACACCCAAAGAGCCAGCAGGGAAAACTATGCCTTGTTCTAAAGCTCTTTGGGAACCGCTTGCGTAGCCCCACACAGCTGCGGGCTGCAGGCTTTTTTGGCACTTTCAGCCTCAAAACCACCTATTCCCACTTCTGGCCGCACCAGGCACAAAAATGGCCATATGTCTGTTGATGGGTCCCACGCCCAAAGAGCCAGCAGGGAAAACTAGGCCTTGTTCTAAAGCTCTTTGGGAACCGCTTGCGTAGCCCCACGGACCTGGGGGCTGCAGGCTTTCCTGCTGCCTTCAGCCTCAAAACCACCCTTTCCCACTTGGCGCCGCGCCAGGCACAAAAATGCCCATATGGCTGGAGACTGGTCCCACGCCCAAAGAGCCAGCAGGGAAAACTAGGCCTTGTTCTAAAGCTCTTTGGGAACCGCTTGCGTAGCCCCACACACCTGGGGGCTGCAGGCTTTTTCGGCACTTTCAGCCTAAAAACCACCCTTGCCCACTTGGCGCCGCGCCAGGCACAAAAATGCCCATGTGTCTGGAGACTGGTCCCACACCCAAAGAGCCAGCAGGGAAAATTATGCCTTGTTCTAAAGCTCTTTGGGAAACGCTTGCGTAGCCCCACAGACCTGGGGGCTGCAGGCTTCCCTGCTGCCTTCAGCCTCAAAACCACCCTTTCCCACTTGTCGCCGCGCCAGGCACAAAAATGGCCATATGTCTGGAGACTGGTCCCACGCCCAAAGAGCCAGCAGGGAAACCTATGCCTTGTTCTAAAGCTCTTTGGGAACCGCTTGCGTAGCCCCACACACCTGGGGGCTGCAGTCTTTCCTGCTGCCTTCAGCGTCAAAAACACCCTTTCCCACTTGGCGCCGCGCCAGGCACAAAAATGGCCATATGGCTGGAGACTGGTCCCACGCCCAAAGAGCCTGCAGGGAAAACTAGGCCTTGTTCTAAAGCTCTTTGGGAACCGCTTGCGTAGCCCCACACACCTGGGGGCTGCAGGCTTTCCTGCTGCCTTCAGCCTCAAAACCACCCTTTCCCACTTGGCGCCACGCCAGGCACAAAAATTGCCATAGGTATGGATATGGGTCCTACACCCAAAGAGCCAGCAGGGAAAACTATGCCTTGTTCTAAAGCTCTTTGGGAACCGCTTGCGTAGCCCCACACAGCTGCGGGCTGCAGGCTTTTTTGGCACTTTCAGCCTCAAAACCACCTATTCCCACTTCTGGCCGCACCAGGCACAAAAATGGCCATATGTCTGTTGATGGGTCCCACGCCCAAAGAGCCAGCAGGGAAAACTAGGCCTTGTTCTAAAGCTCTTTGGGAACCGCTTGCGTAGCCCCACACACCTGGGGGCTGCAGGCTTTCCTGCTGCCTTCAGCCTCAAAACCACCCTTTCCCACTTGGCGCCGCGCCAGGCACAAAAATGGCCATATGGCTGGAGACTGGTCCCACGCCCAAAGAGTCAGCAGGGAAAACTAGGCCTTGTTCTAAAGCTCTTTGGGAACCGCTTGCGTAGCCCCACGGACCTGGGGGCTGCAGGCTTTTTCGGCACTTTCAGCCTCAAAACCACCCTTTCCCACTTGGCGCCGCGCCAGGCACAAAAATGGCCATATGGCTGGAGACTGGTCCCACACCCAAAGAGCCAGCAGGGAAAACTATGCCTTGTTCTAAAGCTCTTTGGGAACGGCTTGCGTAGCCTCACACACCTGGGGGCTGCAGGCTTTCCTGCTGCCTTCAGCCTCAAAACCACCCTTTCCCACTTGGCACCGCGCCAGGCAAAAAAATGCCCATATGTCTGGAGATTGGTCCCACGCCCAAAGAGCCAGCAGCGAAAACTATGCCTTGTTCTAAAGCATTTTGGGAACCGCTTGCATAGCCCCACACACCTGGGGGCTGCAGGCTTTCCTGCTGCCTTCAGCCTCAAAACCACCCTTTCCCACTTGGCGCCGTGCCAGGCACAAAATGGCCATATGGCTGGAGACTGGTCCCACGCCCAAAGAGCCAGCAGGGAAAACTAGGCCTTGTTCTAAAGCTCTTTGGGAACCGCTTGCGTAGCCCCACACACATGGGGGCTGCAGGCTTTTTCGGCACTTTCAGCCTAAAAACCACCCTTTCCCACTTGGCGCCGCGCCAGGCACAAAAATGCCCATGTGTCTGGAGACTGGTCCCACACCCAAAGAGCCAGCAGGGAAAACTATGCCTTGTTCTAAAGCTCTTTGGGAAACGCTTGCGTAGCCCCACGGACCTGGGGGCTGCAGGCTTTCCTGCTGCCTTCAGCCTCAAAACCACCCTTTCCCACTTTGCGCCGCGCCAGGCACAAAAATGCCCATATGGCTGGAGATTGCTCCCACGCCCAAAGAGCCAGCAGGGAAAACTAGGCCTTGTTCTAAAGCTCTTTGGGAACCGCTTGCGTAGCCCCACACACATGGGGGCTGCAGGCTTTCCTGCTGCCTTCAGCCTCAAAACCACCCTTCCCCACTTGTCGCCGCGCCAGGCACAAAAATGGCCATATGTCTGGAGACTGGTCCCACGCCCAAAGAGCCAGCAGGGAAAACTATGCCTTGTTCTAAAGCTCTTTGGGAACCGCTTGCGTAGCCCCACACACCTGGGGGCTGCAGGCTTTCCTGCTGCCTTCAGCCTCAAAACCACCCTTTCCCACTTGGCGCCACGCCAGGCACAAAAATTGCCATAGGTATGGATATGGGTCCTACACCCAAAGAGCCAGCAGGGAAAACTAGGCCTTGTTCTAAAGCTCTTTGGGAACCGCTTGCGTAGCCCCACACAGCTGCGGGCTGCAGGCTTTTTTGGCACTTTCAGCCTCAAAACCACCTATTCCCACTTCTGGCCGCACCAGGCACAAAAATGGCCATATGTCTGTTGATGGGTCCCACGCCCAAAGAGCCAGCAGGGAAAACTAGGCCTTGTTCTAAAGCTCTTTGGGAACCGCTTGCGTAGCCCCACGGACCTGGGGGCTGCAGGCTTTCCTGCTGCCTTCAGCCTCAAAACCACCCTTTCCCACTTGGCGCCGCGCCAGGCACAAAAATGCCCATATGGCTGGAGACTGGTCCCACGCCCAAAGAGCCAGCAGGGAAAACTAGGCCTTGTTCTAAAGCTCTTTGGGAACGGCTTGCGTAGCCCCACACACATGGGGGCTGCAGGCTTTTTCGGCACTTTCAGCCTAAAAACCACCCTTGCCCACTTGGCGCCGCGCCAGGCACAAAAATGCCCATGTGTCTGGAGACTGGTCCCACACCCAAAGAGCCAGCAGGGAAAATTATGCCTTGTTCTAAAGCTCTTTGGGAAACGCTTGCGTAGCCCCACAGACCTGGGGGCTGCAGGCTTCCCTGCTGCCTTCAGCCTCAAAACCACCCTTTCCCACTTGTCGCCGCGCCAGGCACAAAAATGGCCATATGTCTGGAGACTGGTCCCACGCCCAAAGAGCCAGCAGGGAAACCTATGCCTTGTTCTAAAGCTCTTTGGGAACCGCTTGCGTAGCCCCACACACCTGGGGGCTGCAGTCTTTCCTGCTGCATTCAGCGTCAAAAACACCCTTTCCCACTTGGCGCCGCGCCAGGCACAAAAATGGCCATATGGCTGGAGACTGGTCCCACGCCCAAAGAGCCTGCAGGGAAAACTAGGCCTTGTTCTAAAGCTCTTTGGGAACCGCTTGCGTAGCCCCACACACCTGGGGGCTGCAGGCTTTCCTGCTGCCTTCAGCCTCAAAACCACCCTTTCCCACTTGGCGCCACGCCAGGCACAAAAATTGCCATAGGTATGGATATGGGTCCTACACCCAAAGAGCCAGCAGGGAAAACTATGCCTTGTTCTAAAGCTCTTTGGGAACCGCTTGCGTAGCCCCACACAGCTGCGGGCTGCAGGCTTTTTTGGCACTTTCAGCCTCAAAACCACCTATTCCCACTTGTGGCCGCACCAGGCACAAAAATGGCCATATGTCTGTTGATGGGTCCCACGCCCAAAGAGCCAGCAGGGAAAACTAGGCCTTGTTCTAAAGCTCTTTGGGAACCGCTTGCGTAGCCCCACACACCTGGGGGCTGCAGGCTTTCCTGCTGCCTTCAGCCTCAAAACCACCCTTTCCCACTTGGCGCCGCGCCAGGCACAAAAATGGCCATATGGCTGGAGACTGGTCCCACGCCCAAAGAGTCAGCAGGGAAAACTAGGCCTTGTTCTAAAGCTCTTTGGGAACCGCTTGCGTAGCCCCACGGACCTGGGGGCTGCAGGCTTTTTCGGCACTTTCAGCCTCAAAACCACCCTTTCCCACTTGGCGCCGCGCCAGGCACAAAAATGGCCATATGGCTGGAGACTGGTCCCACACCCAAAGAGCCAGCAGGGAATACTATGCCTTGTTCTAAAGCTCTTTGGGAAACGCTTGCGTAGCCCCACGGACCTGGGGGCTGCAGGCTTTCCTGCTGCCTTCAGCCTCAAAACCACCCTTTCCCACTTTGCGCCGCGCCAGGCACAAAAATGCCCATATGGCTGGAGATTGCTCCCACGCCCAAAGAGCCAGCAGGGAAAACTAGGCCTTGTTCTAAAGCTCTTTGGGAACCGCTTGCGTAGCCCCACACACATGGGGGCTGCAGGCTTTCCTGCTGCCTTCAGCCTCAAAACCACCCTTCCCCACTTGTCGCCGCGCCAGGCACAAAAATGGCCATATGTCTGGAGACTGGTCCCACGCCCAAAGAGCCAGCAGGGAAAACTATGCCTTGTTCTAAAGCTCTTTGGGAACCTCTTGCGTAGCCCCACGGACCTGGGGGCTGCAGGCTTTCCTGCTGCCTTCAGCCTCAAAACCACCCTTTCCCACTTGGCGCCGCGCCAGGCACAAAAATGGCCATATGGCTGGAGACTGGTCCCACGCCCAAAGAGCCAGCAGGGAAAACTAGGCCTTGTTCTAAAGCTCTTTGGGAACCGCTTGCATAGCCCCACACAGCTGCGGGCTGCAGGCTTTTTTGGCACTTTCAGCCTCAAAATCACCTATTCCCACTTCTGGCCGCACCAGGCACAAAAATGGCCATATGTCTGTTAATGGGTCCCACGCCCAAAGAGTCAGCAGGGAAAACTAGGCCTTGTTCTAAAGCTCTTTGGGAACGGCTTGCGTAGCCCCACAGACCTGGGGGCTGCAGGCTTTCCTGCTGCCTTCAGCCTCAAAACCACCCTTTCCCACTTGGCGCCGCGCCAGGCACAAAAATGGCCATATGTCTGGAGACTGGTCCCACGCCCAAAGAGCCAGCAGGGAAAACTATGCCTTGTTCTAAAGCTCTTTGGGAACCGCTTGCGTAGCCCTACACACCTGCGGGCTGCAGGCTTTTTTGTCACTTTCAGCCTGAAAACCACCCTTTCCCACTTGTGGCCGCGCCAGGCACAAAAATGGCCATATGTCTGTTGATGGGTCCCACGCCCAAAGAGCCAGCAGGGAATACTAGGCCTTGTTCTAAAGCTCTTTGGGAACCGCTTGCGTAGCCCCACACACCTGGGGGCTGCAGGCTTTCCTGCTGCCTTCAGCCTCAAAACCACCCTTTCCCACTTGGCGCCGCGCCAGGCACAAAAATGGCCATATGGCTGGAGACTGGTCCCACACCCAAAGAGCCAGCAGGGAAAACTATGCCTTGTTCTAAAGCTCTTTGGGAACCGCTTACGTAGTCTCACACACCTGGGGGCTGCAGGGTTTTTCAGCACTTTCAGCCTCAAAACCACCCTTTCCCACTTGGCGCCGCGCCAGGCACAAAAATGGCCATATGGCTGGAGACTGGTCCCACACCCAAAGAGCCAGCAGGGAAAAATATGCCTTGTTCTAAAGCTCTTTGGAAACCTCTTGCGTAGCCCCACGGACCTGGGGGCTGCAGGCTTTCCTGCTGCCTTCAGCCTCAAAAAAACCCTTCCCCACTTGTGGCCGCGCCAATTCCCAAAATGGTCATATGTCTGGAGATGAGTCCAACGCCCAAAGAGCCAGCAGGGAAAGCTATGCCCTGTTCTAAAGCTCTTTGGGAACGGCTTGCGTAGCCCCACGGACCTGGGGGCTGCAGGCTTTCCTGCTGCCTTCAGCCTCAAAACCACCCTTTCCCACTTGGCGCCGCGCCAGGCACAAAAATGGCCATATGGCTAGAAACTGGTCCCACGCGCAAAGAGCCAGCAGGGAAAATTAGGCCTTGTTCTAAAGCTCTTTGGGAACCGCTTGCATAGCCCCACACACCTGCGGTCTGCAGGCTTTCCTGCTGCCTTCAGCCTCAAAACCACCCTTTCCCACTTGGCGCCGCGCCAAGCCCCAAAATGGACATATGTCTGGAGATGGGTCCAACGCCGAAAGAGCCAGCAGGGAAAACTATGCCTTGTTTTAAAGCTCTTTGGGAACGGCTTGCGTAGCCCCACGGACCTGGGGGCTGCAGGCTTTCCTGCTGCCTTCAGCCTCAAAAACACCCTTTCCCACTTGGCGCAACGGCAGGTACAAAAATGGCCATAGGTATGGATATGGGTCCCACACCCAAACAGCCAGCAGGGAAAACTATGCCTTGTTCTAAAGCTCTTTGGGAAACGCTTGCGTAGCCCCACACACCTGGGGGCTGCAGGCTTTCCTGCTGCCTTCAGCCTCAAAACCACCCTTTCCCACTTGGCGCCACGGCAGGCACAAAAATGCCCATATGGCTAGAGACTGGTCCCACGCCCAAAGAGCCAGCAGGGAAAACTATGCCTTGTTCTAAAGCTCTTTGGGAACTGCTTGCGTAGCCCCACACACCTGCGGGCTGCAGGCTTTCCTGCTGCCTTCAGCCTCAAAAACACCCTTTCCCACTTGGCGCCGCGCCAGGCACAAAAATGGCCATATGTCTGGAGACTGGTCCCACGCCCAAAGAGCCAGCAGGGAAAACTAGGCCTTGTTCTAAAGCTCTTTGGGAACCGCTTGCATAGCCCCACACAGCTGCGGGCTGCATGCTTTTTTGGCACTTTCAGCCTCAAAACCACCCTTTCCCACTTGGCGCCGCGCCAGGCACAAAAATGGCCATATGTCTGTTGATGGGTCCCACGCCCAAAGAGTCAGCAGGGAAAACTAGGCCTTGTTCTAAAGCTCTTTGGGAACCGCTTGCGTAGCCCCACACACATGGGGGCTGCAGGCTTTCCTGCTGCCTTCAGCCTCAAAACCACCCTTTCCCACTTGGCGCCGCGCCAGGCACAAAAATGCCCATATGTCTGGAGATTGGTCCCACGCCCAAAGAGCCAGCAGGGAAAACTATGCCTTGTTCTAAAGCTCTTTGGGAACCGCTTGCGTAGCCCCACACAGCTGCGGGCTGCGGGCTTTTTTGGCACTTTCAGCCTCAAAACCACCTATTCCCACTCTGGCCGCACCAGGCACAAAAATGGCCATATGTCTGTTGATGGGTCCCACGCCCAAAGAGCCAGCAGGGAAAACTAGGCCTTGTTCTAAAGCTCTTTGGGAACCGCTTGCGTAGCCCTACACACCTGCGGGCTGCAGGCTTTTTTGGCACTTTCAGCATCAAAACCACCCTTTCCCACTTGTGGCCGCACCAGGCACAAAAATGGCCATATGTCTGTTGATGGGTCCCACGCCCAAAGAGCCAGCATGGAATACTAGGCCTTGTTCTAAAGCTCTTTGGGAACCGCTTGCGTAGCCCCACGGACCTGGGGGCTGCAGGCTTTCCTGCTGCCTTCAGCCTCAAAACCACCCTTTCCCACTTGGCGCCGCGCCAGGCACAAAAATGGCCATATGGCTGGAGACTGGTCCCACGCCCAAAGAGCCAGCAGGGAAAACTAGGCCTTGTTCTAAAGCTCTTTGGGAACCGCTTGCGTAGCCCCACACACCTGGGGGCTGCAGGCTTTTTTGGCACTTTCAGCCTCAAAACCACCCTTTCCCACTTGTGGCCGCGCCAGGCCCAAAAATGGCCATATGGCTGGAGACTGGTCCCACACCCAAAGAGCCAGCAGGGAAAAATATGCCTTGTTCTAAAGCTCTTTGGGAACCTCTTGCGTAGCCTCACACACCTGGGGGCTGCAGGCTTTCCTGCTGCCTTCAGCCTCAAAACCACCCTTTCCCACTTGGCGCCGCTCCAGGCACAAAAATGCCCATATGTCTGGAGACTGGTCCCACGCCCAAAGAGCCAGCAGGGAAAACTAGGCCTTGTTCTAAAGCTCTTTGGGAACCGCTTGCATAGCCCCACACACCTGGGGGCTGCAGGCTTTCCTGCTGCCTTCAGCCTCAAAACCACCCTTTCCCACTTGGCGCCGCTCCAGGCACAAAAATGCCCATATGTCTGGAGACTGGTCCCACGCCCAAAGAGCCAGCAGGGAAAACTAGGCCTTGTTCTAAAGCTCTTTGGGAACCGCTTGCGTAGCCCCACACACCTGGGGGCTGCAGGCTTTCCTGCTGCCTTCAGCCTCAAAACCACCCTTTCCCAATTGGCGCCGCGCCAGGCACAAAAATGGCCATATGTCTGGAGATGGGTCCCACGCCCAAAGAGCCAGCAGGGAAAACTAGGCCTTGTTCTAAAGCTCTTTGGGAACGGCTTGCGTAGCCCCACACACCTGGGGGCTGCAGGCTTTCCTGCTGCCTTCAGCCTCAAAACCACCCTTTCCCACTTGGCGCCGCGCCAGGCACAAAAATGCCAATATGTCTGGAGATTGGTCCCACGCCCAAAGAGCCAGCAGGGAAAACTATGCCTTGTTCTAAAGCTCTTTGGGAACGGCTTGCGTAGCCCTACACAGCTGCGGGCTGCGGGCTTTTTTGGCACTTTCAGCCTCAAAACCACCTATTCCCACTTCTGGCCGCACCAGGCACAAAAATGGCCATATGTCTGTTGATGGGTCCCACGCCCAAAGAGCCAGCAGGGAAAACTAGGCCTTGTTCTAAAGCTCTTTGGGAACCGCTTGCGTAGCCCTACACACCTGCGGGCTGCAGGCTTTTTTGGCACTTTCAGCATCAAAACCACCCTTTCCCACTTGTGGCCGCACCAGGCACAAAAATGGCCATATGTCTGTTGATGGGTTCCACGCCCAAAGAGCCAGCATGGAATACTAGGCCTTGTTCTAAAGCTCTTTGGGAACCGCTTGCGTAGCCCCACGGACCTGGGGGCTGCAGGCTTTCCTGCTGCCTTCAGCCTCAAAACCACCCTTTCCCACTTGGCGCCGCGCCAGGCACAAAAATGGCCATATGGCTGGAGACTGGTCCCACGCCCAAAGAGCCAGCAGGGAAAACTAGGCCTTGTTCTAAAGCTCTTTGGGAACCGCTTGCGTAGCCCCACACACCTGGGGGCTGCAGGCTTTTTCGGCACTTTCAGCCTCAAAACCACCCTTTCCCACTTGGCGCCGCGCCAGGCCCAAAAATGGCCATATGGCTGGAGACTGGTCCCACACCCAAAGAGCCAGCAGGGAAAAATATGCCTTGTTCTAAAGCTCTTTAGGAACCGCTTGCGTAGCCCCACACACCTGGGGGCTGCAGGCTTTCCTGCTGCCTTCAGCCTCAAAAAAACCCTTCCCCACATGTGGCCGCGCCAAGTCCCAAAATGGTCATATGTCTGGAGATGAGTCCAACGCCCAAAGAGCCAGCAGGGAAAACTATGCCTTGTTCTAAAGCTCTTTGGGAACGGCTTGCCTAGCCCCACGGACCTGGGGGCTGCAGGCTTTCCTGCTGCCTTCAGCCTCAAAACCACCCTTTCCCACTTGGCGCCGCGCCAGGCACAAAAATGGCCATATGGCTAGAAACTGGTCCCACGCGCAAAGAGCCAGCAGGGAAAATTAGGCCTTGTTCTAAAGCTCTTTGGGAACCGCTTGCATAGCCCCACACACCTGCGGTCTGCAGGCTTTCCTGCTGCCTTCAGCCTCAAAACCACCCTTTCCCACTTGGCGCCGCGCCAAGCCCCAAAATGGACATATGTCTCGAGATGGGTCCAACGCCGAAAGAGCCAGCAGGGAAAACTATGCCTTGTTTTAAAGCTCTTTGGGAACGGCTTGCGTAGCCCCACAGACCTGGGGGCTGCAGGCTTTCCTGCTGCCTTCAGCCTCAAAAACACCCTTTCCCACTTGGCGCAACGGCAGGCACAAAAATGGCCATAGGTATGGATATGGGTCCCACACCCAAACAGCCAGCAGGGAAAACTATGCCTTGTTCTAAAGCTCTTTGGGAAACGCTTGCGTAGCCCCACACACCTGGGGGCTGCAGCCTTTCCTGCTGCCTTCAGCCTCAAAACCACCCTTTCCCACTTGGCGCCGCGCCAGGCACAAAAATTGCCATATGGCTGGAGCTTGGTCCCACGCCCAAAGAGCCAGCAGGGAAAACTATGCCTTGTTCTAAAGCTCTTTGGGAACTGCTTGCGTAGCCCCACACACCTGCGGGCTGCAGGCTTTCCTGCTGCCTTCAGCCTCAAAAACACCCTTTCCCACTTGGCGCCGCGCCAGGCACAAAAATGGCCATATGGCTGGAGCTTGGTCCCACGCCCAAAGAGCCAGCAGGGAAAACTAGGCCTTGTTCTAAAGCTCTTTGGGAACCGCTTGCGTAGCCCCACACAGATGCGGGCTGCATGCTTTTTTGGCACTTTCAGCCTCAAAACCACCCTTTCCCACTTGGCGCCGCGCCAGGCACAAAAATGGCCAATGTCTGGAGATTGGTCCCACGCCCAAAGAGCCAGCAGGGAAAACTATGCCTTGTTCTAAAGCTCTTTGGGAACGGCTTGCGTAGCCTCACACACCTGGGGGCTGCAGGCTTTCCTGCTGCCTTCAGCCTCAAAACCACCCTTTCCCACTTGGCGCCGCGCCAGGCAAAAAAATGCCCATATGTCTGGATATTGGTCCCACGCCCAAAGAGCCAGCAGGGAAAACTAGGCCTTGTTCTAAAGCTCTTTGGGAACCGCTTGCATAGCCCCACACACCTGCGGGCTGCAGGCTTTCCTGCTGCCTTCAGCCTCAAAACCACCCTTTCCCACTTGGCGCCGCGCCAGGCACAAAAATGCCCATATGTCTGGAGACTGGTCCCACGCCCAAAGAGCCAGCAGGGAAAACTAGGCCTTGTTCTAAAGCTCTTTGGGAACCGCTTGCGTAGCCCCACACACCTGGGGGCTGCAGGCTTTCCTGCTGCCTTCAGCCTCAAAACCACCCTTTCCCACTTGGCACCGCGCCAGGCACAAAAATGGCCATATGTCTGTTGATGGGTCCCACGCCCAAAGAGCCAGCAGGGAAAACTAGGCCTTGTTCTAAAGCTCTTTGGGAACGGCTTGCGTAGCCCCACACACCTGGGGGCTGCAGGCTTTCCTGCTGCCTTCAGCCTCAAAACCACCCTTTCCCACTTGGCGCCGCGCCAGGCACAAAAATGCCCATATGTCTGGAGATTGGTCCCACGCCCAAAGAGCCAGCAGGGAAAACTATGCCTTGTTCTAAAGCTCTTTGGGAACCGCTTGCGTAGCCCCACACAGCTGCGGGCTGCAGGCTTTTTTGGCACTTTCAGCCTCAAAACCACCTATTCCCACTTCTGGCCGCACCAGGCACAAAAATGGCCATATGTCTGTTGATGGGTCCCACGCCCAAAGAGCCAGCAGGGAAAACTAGGCCTTGTTCTAAAGCTCTTTGGGAACCGCTTGCGTAGCCCTACACACCTGCGGGCTGCAGGCTTTTTTGGCACTTTCAGCATCAAAACCACCCTTTCCCACTTGTGGCCGCACCAGGCACAAAAATGGCCATATGTCTGTTGATGGGTCCCACGCCCAAAGAGCCAGCATGGAATACTAGGCCTTGTTCTAAAGCTCTTTGGGAACCGCTTGCGTAGCCCCACACACCTGGGGGCTGCAGGCTTTCCTGCTGCCTTCAGCCTCAAAACCACCCTTTCCCACTTGGCGCCGCGCCAGGCACAAAAATGGCCATATGGCTGGAGACTGGTCCCACGCCCAAAGAGCCAGCAGGGAAAACTAGGCCTTGTTCTAAAGCTCTTTGGGAACCGCTTGCGTAGCCCCACACACCTGGGGGCTGCAGGCTTTTTCGGCACTTTCAGCCTCAAAACCACCCTTTCCCACTTGGCGCCGCGCCAGGCCCAAAAATGGCCATATGGCTGGAGACTGGTCCCACACCCAAAGAGCCAGCAGGGAAAAATATGCCTTGTTCTAAAGCTCTTTAGGAACCGCTTGCGTAGCCCCACACACCTGGGGGCTGCAGGCTTTCCTGCTGCCTTCAGCCTCAAAAAAACCCTTCCCCACTTGTGGCCGCGCCAAGTCCCAAAATGGTCATATGTCTGGAGATGAGTCCAACGCCCAAAGAGCCAGCAGGGAAAACTATGCCTTGTTCTAAAGCTCTTTGGGAACGGCTTGCGTAGCCCCACGGACCTGGGGGCTGCAGGCTTTCCTGCTGCCTTCAGCCTCAAAACCACCCTTTCCCACTTGGCGCCGCGCCAGGCACAAAAATGGCCATATGGCTAGAAACTGGTCCCACGCGCAAAGAGCCAGCAGGGAAAATTAGGCCTTGTTCTAAAGCTCTTTGGGAACCGCTTGCATAGCCCCACACACCTGCGGTCTGCAGGCTTTCCTGCTGCCTTCAGCCTCAAAACCACCCTTTCCCACTTGGCGCCGCGCCAAGCCCCAAAATGGACATATGTCTCGAGATGGGTCCAACGCCGAAAGAGCCAGCAGGGAAAACTATGCCTTGTTTTAAAGCTCTTTGGGAACGGCTTGCGTAGCCCCACAGACCTGGGGGCTGCAGGCTTTCCTGCTGCCTTCAGCCTCAAAAACACCCTTTCCCACTTGGCGCAACGGCAGGCACAAAAATGGCCATAGGTATGGATATGGGTCCCACACCCAAACAGCCAGCAGGGAAAACTATGCCTTGTTCTAAAGCTCTTTGGGAAACGCTTGCGTAGCCCCACACACCTGGGGGCTGCAGCCTTTCCTGCTGCCTTCAGCCTCAAAACCACCCTTTCCCACTTGGCGCCGCGCCAGGCACAAAAATTGCCATATGGCTGGAGCTTGGTCCCACGCCCAAAGAGCCAGCAGGGAAAACTATGCCTTGTTCTAAAGCTCTTTGGGAACTGCTTGCGTAGCCTCACACACCTGGGGGCTGCAGGCTTTCCTGCTGCCTTCAGCCTCAAAACCACCCTTTCCCACTTGGCGCCGCGCCAGGCAAAAAAATGCCCATATGTCTGGATATTGGTCCCACGCCCAAAGAGCCAGCAGGGAAAACTAGGCCTTGTTCTAAAGCTCTTTGGGAACCGCTTGCATAGCCCCACACACCTGCGGGCTGCAGGCTTTCCTGCTGCCTTCAGCCTCAAAACCACCCTTTCCCACTTGGCGCCGCTCCAGGCACAAAAATGCCCATATGTCTGGAGACTGGTCCCACGCCCAAAGAGCCAGCAGGGAAAACTATGCCTTGTTCTAAAGCTCTTTGGGAACCGCTTGCGTAGCCCCACACACCTGGGGGCTGCAGGCTTTCCTGCTGCCTTCAGCCTCAAAACCACCCTTTCCCACTTGGCACCGCGCCAGGCACAAAAATGGCCATATGTCTGGAGATGGGTCCCACGCCCAAAGAGCCAGCAGGGAAAACTAGGCCTTGTTCTAAAGCTCTTTGGGAACGGCTTGCGTAGCCCCACACACCTGCGGGCTGCAGGCTTTCCTGCTGCCTTCAGCCTCAAAACCACCCTTTCCCACTTGGCGCCGCGCCAGGCACAAAAATGCCCATATGTCTGGAGATTGGTCCCACGCCCAAAGAGCCAGCAGGGAAAACTATGCCTTGTTCTAAAGCTCTTTGGGAACCGCTTGCGTAGCCCCACACAGCTGCGGGCTGCAGGCTTTTTTGGCACTTTCAGCCTCAAAACCACCTATTCCCACTTCTGGCCGCACCAGGCACAAAAATGGCCATATGTCTGTTGATGGGTCCCACGCCCAAAGAGCCAGCAGGGAAAACTAGGCCTTGTTCTAAAGCTCTTTGGGAACCGCTTGCGTAGCCCTACACACCTGCGGGCTGCAGGCTTTTTTGGCACTTTCAGCATCAAAACCACCCTTTCCCACTTGTGGCCGCACCAGGCACAAAAATGGCCATATGTCTGTTGATGGGTCCCACGCCCAAAGAGCCAGCATGGAATACTAGGCCTTGTTCTAAAGCTCTTTGGGAACCGCTTGCGTAGCCCCACACACCTGGGGGCTGCAGGCTTTCCTGCTGCCTTCAGCCTCAAAACCACCCTTTCCCACTTGGCGCCGCGCCAGGCACAAAAATGGCCATATGGCTGGAGACTGGTCCCACGCCCAAAGAGCCAGCAGGGAAAACTAGGCCTTGTTCTAAAGCTCTTTGGGAACCGCTTGCGTAGCCCCACACACCTGGGGGCTGCAGGCTTTTTCGGCACTTTCAGCATGAAAACCACCCTTTCCCACTTGGCGCCGCGCCAGGCCCAAAAATGGCCATATGGCTGGAGACTGGTCCCACACCCAAAGAGCCAGCAGGGAAAAATATGCCTTGTTCTAAAGCTCTTTAGGAACCGCTTGCGTAGCCCCACACACCTGGGGGCTGCAGGCTTTCCTGCTGCCTTCAGCCTCAAAACCACCCTTTCCCACTTGGCACCGCGCCAGGCACAAAAATGGCCATATGTCTGTTGATGGGTCCCACGCCCAAAGAGCCAGCAGGGAAAACTAGGCCTTGTTCTAAAGCTCTTTGGGAACGGCTTGCGTAGCCCCACACACCTGGGGGCTGCAGGCTTTCCTGCTGCCTTCAGCCTCAAAACCACCCTTTCCCACTTGGCGCCGCGCCAGGCACAAAAATGCCCATATGTCTGGAGATTGGTCCCACGCCCAAAGAGCCAGCAGGGAAAACTATGCCTTGTTCTAAAGCTCTTTGGGAACCGCTTGCGTAGCCCCACACAGCTGCCGGCCGCAGGCTTTTTTGGCACTTTCAGCCTCAAAACCACCTATTCCCACTTCTGGCCGCACCAGGCACAAAAATGGCCATATGTCTGTTGATGGGTCCCACGCCCAAAGAGCCAGCAGGGAAAACTAGGCCTTGTTCTAAAGCTCTTTGGGAACCGCTTGCGTAGCCCTACACACCTGCGGGCTGCAGGCTTTTTTGGCACTTTCAGCATCAAAACCACCCTTTCCCACTTGTGGCCGCACCAGGCACAAAAATGGCCATATGTCTGTTGATGGGTCCCACGCCCAAAGAGCCAGCATGGAATACTAGGCCTTGTTCTAAAGCTCTTTGGGAACCGCTTGCGTAGCCCCACACACCTGGGGGCTGCAGGCTTTCCTGCTGCCTTCAGCCTCAAAACCACCCTTTCCCACTTGGCGCCGCGCCAGGCACAAAAATGGCCATATGGCTGGAGACTGGTCCCACGCCCAAAGAGCCAGCAGGGAAAACTAGGCCTTGTTCTAAAGCTCTTTGGGAACCGCTTGCGTAGCCCCACACACCTGGGGGCTGCAGGCTTTTTCGGCACTTTCAGCCTCAAAACCACCCTTTCCCACTTGGCGCCGCGCCAGGCCCAAAAATGGCCATATGGCTGGAGACTGGTCCCACACCCAAAGAGCCAGCAGGGAAAAATATGCCTTGTTCTAAAGCTCTTTAGGAACCGCTTGCGTAGCCCCACACACCTGGGGGCTGCAGGCTTTCCTGCTGCCTTCAGCCTCAAAAAAACCCTTCCCCACATGTGGCCGCGCCAAGTCCCAAAATGGTCATATGTCTGGAGATGAGTCCAACGCCCAAAGAGCCAGCAGGGAAAACTATGCCTTGTTCTAAAGCTCTTTGGGAACGGCTTGCGTAGCCCCACGGACCTGGGGGCTGCAGGCTTTCCTGCTGCCTTCAGCCTCAAAACCACCCTTTCCCACTTGGCGCCGCGCCAGGCACAAAAATGGCCATATGGCTAGAAACTGGTCCCACGCGCAAAGAGCCAGCAGGGAAAATTAGGCCTTGTTCTAAAGCTCTTTGGGAACCGCTTGCATAGCCCCACACACCTGCGGTCTGCAGGCTTTCCTGCTGCCTTCAGCCTCAAAACCACCCTTTCCCACTTGGCGCCGCGCCAAGCCCCAAAATGGACATATGTCTCGAGATGGGTCCAACGCCGAAAGAGCCAGCAGGGAAAACTATGCCTTGTTTTAAAGCTCTTTGGGAACGGCTTGCGTAGCCCCACAGACCTGGGGGCTGCAGGCTTTCCTGCTGCCTTCAGCCTCAAAAACACCCTTTCCCACTTGGCGCAACGGCAGGCACAAAAATGGCCATAGGTATGGATATGGGTCCCACACCCAAACAGCCAGCAGGGAAAACTATGCCTTGTTCTAAAGCTCTTTGGGAAACGCTTGCGTAGCCCCAAACACCTGGGGGCTGCAGCCTTTCCTGCTGCCTTCAGCCTCAAAACCACCCTTTCCCACTTGGCGCCGCGCCAGGCACAAAAATTGCCATATGGCTGGAGCTTGGTCCCACGCCCAAAGAGCCAGCAGGGAAAACTATGCCTTGTTCTAAAGCTCTTTGGGAACGGCTTGCGTAGCCTCACACACCTGGGGGCTGCAGGCTTTCCTGCTGCCTTCAGCCTCAAAACCACCCTTTCCCACTTGGCGCCGCGCCAGGCAAAAAAATGCCCATATGTCTGGATATTGGTCCCACGCCCAAAGAGCCAGCAGGGAAAACTAGGCCTTGTTCTAAAGCTCTTTGGGAACCGCTTGCATAGCCCCACACACCTGCGGGCTGCAGGCTTTCCTGCTGCCTTCAGCCTCAAAACCACCCTTTCCCACTTGGCGCCGCTCCAGGCACAAAAATGCCCATATGTCTGGAGACTGGTCCCACGCCCAAAGAGCCAGCAGGGAAAACTATGCCTTGTTCTAAAGCTCTTTGGGAACCGCTTGCGTAGCCCCACACACCTGGGGGCTGCAGGCTTTCCTGCTGCCTTCAGCCTCAAAACCACCCTTTCCCACTTGGCACCGCGCCAGGCACAAAAATGGCCATATGTCTGGAGATGGGTCCCACGCCCAAAGAGCCAGCAGGGAAAACTAGGCCTTGTTCTAAAGCTCTTTGGGAACGGCTTACGTAGCCCCACACACCTGGGGGCTGCAGGCTTTCCTGCTGCCTTCAGCCTCAAAACCACCCTTTCCCACTTGGCGCCGCGCCAGGCACAAAAATGCCCATATGTCTGGAGATTGGTCCCACGCCCAAAGAGCCAGCAGGGAAAACTATGCCTTGTTCTAAAGCTCTTTGGGAACCGCTTGCGTAGCCCCACACAGCTGCGGGCTGCAGGCTTTTTTGGCACTTTCAGCCTCAAAACCACCTATTCCCACTTCTGGCCGCACCAGGCACAAAAATGGCCATATGTCTGTTGATGGGTCCCACGCCCAAAGAGCCAGCAGGGAAAACTAGGCCTTGTTCTAAAGCTCTTTGGGAACCGCTTGCGTAGCCCTACACACCTGCGGGCTGCAGGCTTTTTTGGCACTTTCAGCATCAAAACCACCCTTTCCCACTTGTGGCCGCACCAGGCACAAAAATGGCCATATGTCTGTTGATGGGTCCCACGCCCAAAGAGCCAGCATGGAATACTAGGCCTTGTTCTAAAGCTCTTTGGGAACCGCTTGCGTAGCCCCACACACCTGGGGGCTGCAGGCTTTCCTGCTGCCTTCAGCCTCAAAACCACCCTTTCCCACTTGGCGCCGCGCCAGGCACAAAAATGGCCATATGGCTGGAGACTGGTCCCACGCCCAAAGAGCCAGCAGGGAAAACTAGGCCTTGTTCTAAAGCTCTTTGGGAACCGCTTGCGTAGCCCCACACACCTGGGGGCTGCAGGCTTTTTCGGCACTTTCAGCATGAAAACCACCCTTTCCCACTTGGCGCCGCGCCAGGCCCAAAAATGGCCATATGGCTGGAGACTGGTCCCACACCCAAAGAGCCAGCAGGGAAAAATATGCCTTGTTCTAAAGCTCTTTAGGAACCGCTTGCGTAGCCCCACACACCTGGGGGCTGCAGGCTTTCCTGCTGCCTTCAGCCTCAAAAAAACCCTTCCCCACTTGTGGCCGCGCCAAGTCCCAAAATGGTCATATGTCTGGAGATGAGTCCAACGCCCAAAGAGCCAGCAGGGAAAACTAGGCCTTGTTCTAAAGCTCTTTGGGAACGGCTTGCGTAGCCCCACGGACCTGGGGGCTGCAGGCTTTCCTGCTGCCTTCAGCCTCAAAACCACCCTTTCCCACTTGGCGCCGCGCCAGGCACAAAAATGGCCATATGGCTAGAAACTGGTCCCACGCGCAAAGAGCCAGCAGGGAAAATTAGGCCTTGTTCTAAAGCTCTTTGGGAACCGCTTGCATAGCCCCACACACCTGCGGTCTGCAGGCTTTCCTGCTGCCTTCAGCCTCAAAACCACCCTTTCCCACTTGGCGCCGCGCCAAGCCCCAAAATGGACATATGTCTCGAGATGGGTCCAACGCCGAAAGAGCCAGCAGGGAAAACTATGCCTTGTTTTAAAGCTCTTTGGGAACGGCTTGCGTAGCCCCACAGACCTGGGGGCTGCAGGCTTTCCTGCTGCCTTCAGCCTCAAAAACACCCTTTCCCACTTGGCGCAACGGCAGGCACAAAAATGGCCATAGGTATGGATATGGGTCCCACACCCAAACAGCCAGCAGGGAAAACTATGCCTTGTTCTAAAGCTCTTTGGGAAACGCTTGCGTAGCCCCACACACCTGGGGTCTGCAGCCTTTCCTGCTGCCTTCAGCCTCAAAACCACCCTTTCCCACTTCTGGCCGCGCCAGGCACAAAAATTGCCATATGGCTGGAGCTTGGTCCCACGCCCAAAGAGCCAGCAGGGAAAACTATGCCTTGTTCTAAAGCTCTTTGGGAACTGCTTGTGTAGCCCCACACACCTGCGGGCTGCAGGCTTTCCTGCTGCCTTCAGCCTCAAAAACACCCTTTCCCACTTGGCGCCGCGCCAGGCACAAAAATGGCCATATGGCTGGAGCTTGGTCCCACGCCCAAAGAGCCAGCAGGGAAAATTAGGCCTTGTTCTAAAGCTCTTTGGGAACCGCTTGCGTAGCCCCACACAGATGCGGGCTGCATGCTTTTTTGGCACTTTCAGCCTCAAAACCACCCTTTCCCACTTGTGGCCGCACCAGGCACAAAAATGGCCAATGTCTGGAGATTGGTCCCACGCCCAAAGAGCCAGCAGGGAAAACTATGCCTTGTTCTAAAGCTCTTTGGGAACGGCTTGCGTAGCCTCACACACCTGGGGGCTGCAGGCTTTCCTGCTGCCTTCAGCCTCAAAACCACCCTTTCCCACTTGGCGCCGCGCCAGGCAAAAAAATGCCCATATGTCTGGATATTGGTCCCACGCCCAAAGAGCCAGCAGGGAAAACTAGGCCTTGTTCTAAAGCTCTTTGGGAACCGCTTGCATAGCCCCACACACCTGCGGGCTGCAGGCTTTCCTGCTGCCTTCAGCCTCAAAACCACCCTTTCCCACTTGGCGCCGCGCCAGGCACAAAAATGCCCATATGTCTGGAGACTGGTCCCACGCCCAAAGAGCCAGCAGGGAAAACTAGGCCTTGTTCTAAAGCTCTTTGGGAACCGCTTGCGTAGCCCCACACACCTGGGGGCTGCAGGCTTTCCTGCTGCCTTCAGCCTCAAAACCACCCTTTCCCACTTGGCGCCGCGCCAGGCCCAAAAATGGCCGTATGGCTGGAGACTGGTCCCACGCCCAAAGAGCCAGCAGGGAAAACTAGGCCTTGTTCTAAAGCTCTTTGGGAACGGCTTGCGTAGCCCCACAGACCTGGGGGCTGCAGGCTTTCCTGCTGCCTTCAGCCTCAAAACCACACTTTCCCACTTGGTGCCGCGCCAGGCACAAAAATGGCCATATGTCTGGAGACTGGTCCCACACCCAAAGAGCCAGCAGGGAAAACTATGCCTTGTTCTAAAGCTCTTTGGGAACCGCTTGCGTAGCCCCACAGACCTGGGGGCTGCAGGCTTTCCTGCTGCCTTCAGCCTCAAAACCACCCTTTCCCACTTGGCGCCGCGCCAGGCACAAAAATGCCCATATGTCTGGAGATTGGTCCCATGCCCAAAGAGCCAGCAGGGAAAACTATGCCTTGTTCTATAGCTCTTTGGGAAACGCTTGCGTAGCCCCACACACCTGGGGGCTGCAGGCTTTCCTGCTGCCTTCAGCCTCAAAACCACCCTTCCCCACTTGTCGCCGCGCCAGGCACAAAAATGGCCATATGGCTGGAGAGTGGTCCCACGCCCAAAGAGCCAGCAGGGAAAACTAGGCCTTGTTCTAAAGCTCTTTGGGAACCGCTTGCGTAGCCCCACGGACCTGGGGGCTGCAGGCTTTCCTGCTGCCTTCAGCCTCAAAACCGCCCTGTCCCACTTGGCGTCGCTCTAGGCACAAAAATGGCCATATGTCTAGAGATTGGTCCAACACCCAAAGAGCCAGCAGGGAAAACTATGCCTTGTTCTATAGCTCTTTGGGAACCGCTTGCGTAGCCCCATACACATGGGGGCTGCAGGCTTTCCTGCTGCCTTCAGCCTCAAAACCACCCTTTCCCACTTGGCGCCACGCCAGGCACAAAAATGGCCATGTGGCTAGAGACTGGTCCCAGGCCCAAAGAGCCAGCAGGGAAAACTATGCCTTGTTCTAAAGCTCTTTGGGAACCGCTTGCATAGCCCCACGCACATTGGGGCTGCAGGCTTTCCTGCTGCCTTCAGCCTCAAAACCATCCTTCCCCACTTGGCGCTGCGCCAAGCCCCAAAATGGCCATATGTCTGGAGATGAGTCCAACGCCCAAAGAGCCAGCAGGGAAAACTAGGCCTTGTTCTAAAGCTCTTTGGGAACCGCTTGCATAGCCCCACTCACCTGGGGGCTGCAGGCTTTCCTGCTGCCTTCAGCCTCAAAACCACCCTTCCCCACTTGTTGCAGCGCCAAGCCCCAAAATGGCCATATATCTGGAGATGGGTCCAACGCCCAAAGAGCCAGCAGGGAAAACTATGCCTTGTTCTAAAGCTCTTTGGGAACCTCTTGCGTAGCCCCACGGACCTGGGGGCTGCAGGCTTTCCTGCTGCCTTCAGCCTCAAAACCACCCTTTCCCACTTGGCGCCGCGCCAGGCACAAAAATGCCCATGTGTCTGGAGACTGGTCCCACGCCCAAAGAGCCAGCAGGGAAAAGTATGCCTTGTTCTAAAGCTCTTTGGGAAACGCTTGCATAGCCCCACACACCTGCGGGCTGCAGGCTTTCCTGCTGCCTTCAGCCTCAAAACCACCCTTTCCCACTTTGCGCCGCGCCAGGCACAAAAATGGCCATATGGCTGGAGATTGGTCCCACGCCCAAAGAGCCAGCAGGGAAAACTAGGCCTTGTTCTAAAGCTCTTTGGGAACCGCTTGCGTAGCCCCACAGACCTGGGGGCTGCAGGCTTTCCTGCTGCCTTCAGCCTCAAAACCACCCTTCCCCACTTGTAGCCGCGCCAGGCACAAAAATGGCCATATGTCTGGAGACTGGTCCCACACCTAAAGAGCCAGCAGGGAAAACTATGCCTTGTTCTAAAGCTCTTTGGGAACCTCTTGCGTAGCCCCACACACCTGGGGGCTGCAGGCTTTCCTGCTGCCTTCAGCCTCAAAACCACACTTTCCCACTTGGCGCCGCGCCAGGCACAAAAATGGCCATATGGCTGGAGACTGGTCCCACGCCCAAAGAGCCAGCAGGGAAAACTATGCCTTGTTCTAAAGCCCTTTGGGAAACGCTTGCGTAGCCCCACAGACCTGGGGGCTGCAGGCTTTCCTGCTGCCTTCAGCCTCAAAACCACCCTTTCCCACTTGGCGCCGCGCCAGGCACAAAAATGGCCATATGTCTGTTGATGGGTCCCACGCCCAAAGAGCCAGCAGGGAAAACTATGCCTTGTTCTAAAGCTCTTTGGGAACCGCTTGCGTAGCCCCACTCTCCTGGGGGCTGCAGGCTTTCCTGCTGCCTTCAGCCTCAAAACCACCCTTTCCCACTTGTCGCCGCGCCAGGCACAAAAATGGCCATATGGCTGGAGACTGGTCCCACGCCCAAAGAGCCAGCAGGGAAAACTATGCCTTGTTCTAAAGCTCTTTGGGAACCGCTTGCATAGCCCCACACACCTGCGGGCTGCAGGCTTTTTTGGCACTTTCAGCCTCAAAACCACCTATTCCCACTTCTGGCCGCACCAGGCACAAAAATGGCCATATGACTGTTGATAGGTCCCACGCCCAAAGAGTCAGCAGGGAAAACTAGGCCTTGTTCTAAAGCTCTTTGGGAACGGCTTGCGTAGCCCCACAGACCTGGGGGCTGCAGGCTTTCCTGCTGCCTTCAGCCTCAAAACCACCCTTCCCCACTTGTCGCCGCGCCAAGCCCCAAAATGGCCATATGTCTGGAGATGAGTCCAACACACAAAGAGCCAGCAGGGAAAACTATGCCTTGTTCTAAAGCTCTTTGGGAACCGCTTGCGTAGCCCCACACACCTGGGGGCTGCAGGCTTTCCTGCTGCCTTCAGCCTCAAAACCACCCTTTCCCACTTGGCGCCGCGCCAGGCACAAAAATGGCCATATGGCTAGAAACTGGTCCCACACCCAAGGAGCCAGCAGGGAAAACTATGCCTTGTTCTAAAGCTCTTTGCGAACCGCTTGCATAGCCCCACACACCTGCGGGCTGCAGGCTTTCCTGCTGCCTTCAGCCTCAAAACCACCCTTTCCCACTTGTCGCGGCGCCAAGCCCCAAAATGGCCATATGTCTGGAGATGAGTCCAACGCCCAAAGAGCCAGCAGGGAAAACTATGCCTTGTTTTAAAGCTCTTTGGGAACGGCTTGCGTAGCCGCACACACCTGGGGGCTGCAGGCTTTCCTGCTGCCTTCAGCCTCAAAACCACCCTTCCCCACTTGTCGCCGCGCCAGGCACAAAAATGGCCATATGTCTGGAGACTGGTCCCACGCCCAAAGAGCCAGCAGGGAAAACTAGGCCTTGTTCTAAAGCTCTTTGGGAACCTCCTGCGTAGCCCCATGGACCTGGGGGCTGCAGGCTTTCCTGCTGCCTTCAGCCTCAAAAACACCCTTTCCCACTTGGCGCCGCGCCAGGCACAAAAATGGCCATATGGCTGGAGACTGGTCCCACGCCCAAAGAGCCAGCAGGGAAAACTAGGCCTTGTTCTAAAGCTCTTTGGGACTCGCTTGCATAGCCCCACACAGCTGCGTGCTGCAGGCTTTTTTGGCACTTTCAGCCGCAAAACCACCTATTCCCACTTCTGGCCGCACCAGGCACAAAAATGGCCACATGTCTGTTGATAGGTCCCACGCCCAAAGAGTCAGCAGGGAAAACTATGCCTTGTTCTAAAGCTATTTGGGAACGGCTTGCGTAGCCCCACAGACCTGGGGGCTGCAGGCTTTCCTGCTGCCTTCAGCCTCAAAACCACCCTTTCCCACTTGGCGCCGCGCCAGGCACAAAAATGGCCATATGGCTGGAGACTGGTCCCACGCCCAAAGAGCCAGCAGGGAAAACTAGGCCTTGTTCTAAAGCTCTTTGGGAACAGCTTGCGTAGCCCCACACACCTGGGGGCTGCAGGCTTTTTCGGCACTTTCAGCCTCAAAACCACCCTTTCCCACTTGGCGCCGCGCCAGGCACAAAAATGCCCATATGTCTGGAGACTGGTCCCACACCCAAAGAGTCAGCAGGGAAAACTATGCCTTGTTCTAAAGCTCTTTGGGAAACGCTTGCGTAGCCCCACGGACCTGGGGGCTGCAGGCTTTCCTGCTGCCTTCAGCCTCAAAACCACCCTTTCCCACTTTGCGCAGCGCCAGGCACAAAAATGGCCATATGGCTGTAGATTGGTCCCACGCCCAAAGATCCAGCAGGGAAAACTAGGCCTTGTTCTAAAGCTCTTTGGGAACCGCTTGCGTAGCCCCACACACATGGGGGCTGCAGGCTTTCCTGCTGCCTTCAGCCTCAAAACCACCCTTCCCCACTAGGCGCCGCGCCAGGCACAAAAATTGCCATATGGCTGGAGCTTGGTCCCACGCCCAAAGAGCCAGCAGGGAAAACTATGCCTTGTTCTAAAGCTCTTTGGGAACCGCTTGCGTAGCCCCACACACCTGGGGGCTGCAGGCTTTCCTGCTGCCTTCAGCCTCAAAACCACCCTTCCCCACTTGTCGCCGCGCCAGGCACAAAAATGGACATATGGCTGGAGCTTGGTCCCACGCCCAAAGAGCCAGCAGGGAAAACTATGCCTTGTTCTAAAGCTCTTTGGGAACGGCTTGCGTAGCCTCACACACCTGGGGGCTGCAGGCTTTCCTGCTGCCTTCAGCCTCAAAACCACCCTTTCCCACTTGGCGCCGCGCTAGGCACAAAAATGGCCATATGGCTGGAGACTGGTCCCACGCCCAAAGAGCCAGCAGCGAAAACTATGCCTTGTTCTAAAGCTCTTTGGGAACCGCTTGCGTAGCCCCACACACCTGGGGGCTGCAGGCTTTCCTGCTGCCTTCAGCCTCAAAACCACCCTTTCCCACTTGGCGCCACGCCAGGCACAAAAATTGCCATAGGTATGGATATGGGTCCTACACCCAAAGAGCCAGCAGGGAAAACTATGCCTTGTTCTAAAGCTCTTTGGGAACCGCTTGCGTAGCCCCACACAGCTGCGGGCTGCAGGCTTTTTTGGCACTTTCAGCCTCAAAACCACCTATTCCCACTTCTGGTCGCACCAGGCACAAAAATGGCCATATGTCTGTTGATGGGTCCCACGCCCAAAGAGCCAGCAGGGAAAACTAGGCCTTGTTCTAAAGCTCTTTGGGAACCGCTTGCGTAGCCCCACAGACCTGGGGGCTGCAGGCTTTCCTGCTGCCTTCAGCCTCAAAACCACCCTTTCCCACTTGGCGCCACGCCAGGCACAAAAATTGCCATAGGTATGGATATGGGTCCTACACCCAAAGAGCCAGCAGGGAAAACTATGCCTTGTTCTAAAGCTCTTTGGGAACCGCTTGCGTAGCCCCACACAGCTGCGGGCTGCAGGCTTTTTTGGCACTTTCAGCCTCAAAACCACCTATTCCCACTTCTGGTCGCACCAGGCACAAAAATGGCCATATGTCTGTTGATGGGTCCCACGCCCAAAGAGCCAGCAGGGAAAACTAGGCCTTGTTCTAAAGCTCTTTGGGAACCGCTTGCGTAGCCCCACAGACCTGGGGGCTGCAGGCTTTCCTGCTGCCTTCAGCCTCAAAACCACCCTTTCCCACTTGGCGCCGCGCCAGGCACAAAAATGGCCATATGGCTGGAGACTGGTCCCACGCCCAAAGAGCCAGCAGGGAAAACTAGGCCTTGTTCTAAAGCTCTTTGGGAACCGCTTGCGTAGCCCCACACACCTGGGGGCTGCAGGCTTTTTCGGCACTTTCAGCCTAAAAACCACCCTTGCCCACTTGGCGCCGCGCCAGGCACAAAAATGCCCATGTGTCTGGAGACTGGTCCCACGCCCAAAGAGTCAGCAGGGAAAACTAGGCCTTGTTCTAAAGCTCTTTGGGAAACGCTTGCGTAGCCCCACAGACCTGGGGGCTGCAGGCTTCCCTGCTGCCTTCAGCCTCAAAACCACCCTTCCCCACTTGTCGCCGCGCCAGGCACAAAAATGGCCATATGTCTGGAGACTGGTCCCACGCCCAAAGAGCCAGCAGGGAAACCTATGCCTTGTTCTAAAGCTCTTTGGGAACCGCTTGCGTAGCCCCACACACCTGGGGGCTGCAGGCTTTCCTGCTGCCTTCAGCCTCAAAACCACCCTTTCCCACTTGGCGCCGCGCCAGGCACAAAATGGCCATATGGCTGGAGACTGGTCCCACGCCCAAAGAGCCAGCAGGGAAAACTATGCCTTGTTCTAAAGCTCCTGGGAACCGCTTGCGTAGCCCCACACACATGGGGGCTGCAGGCTTTTTCGGCACTTTCAGCCTAAAAACCACCCTTTCCCACTTGGCGCCGCGCCAGGCACAAAAATGCCCATGTGTCTGGAGACTGGTCCCACACCCAAAGAGCCAGCAGGGAAAACTATGCCTTGTTCTAAAGCTCTTTGGGAAACGCTTGCGTAGCCCCACACACATGGGGGCTGCAGGCTTTCCTGCTGCCTTCAGCCTCAAAACCACCCTTTCCCACTTTGCGCCGCGCCAGGCACAAAAATGCCCATATGGCTGGAGATTGCTCCCACGCCCAAAGAGCCAGCAGGGAAAACTATGCCTTGTTCTAAAGCTCTTTGGGAACCGCTTGCGTAGCCCCACACACATGGGGGCTGCAGGCTTTCCTGCTGCCTTCAGCCTCAAAACCACCCTTCCCCACTTGTCGCCGCGCCAGGCACAAAAATGGCCATATGTCTGGAGACTGGTCCCACGCCCAAAGAGCCAGCAGGGAAAACTATGCCTTGTTCTAAAGCTCTTTGGGAACCTCTTGCGTAGCCCCACAGACCTGGGGGCTGCAGGCTTTCCTGCTGCCTTCAGCCTCAAAACCACCCTTTCCCACTTGGCGCCGCGCCAGGCACAAAAATGGCCATATGGCTGGAGACTGGTCCCACGCCCAAAGAGCCAGCAGGGAAAACTAGGCCTTGTTCTAAAGCTCTTTGGGAACCGCTTGCGTAGCCCCACACACCTGCGGGCTGCAGGCTTTTTTGGCACTTTCAGCCTCAAAATCACCTATTCCCACTTCTGGCCGCACCAGGCACAAAAATGGCCATATGTCTGTTGATGGGTCCCACGCCCAAAGAGTCAGCAGGGAAAACTAGGCCTTGTTCTAAAGCTCTTTGGGAACGGCTTGCGTAGCCCCACAGACCTGGGGGCTGCAGGCTTTCCTGCTGCCTTCAGCCTCAAAACCACCCTTTCCCACTTGGCGCCGCGCCAGGCACAAAAATGGCCATATGTCTGGAGACTGGTCCCACGCCCAAAGAGCCAGCAGGGAAAACTATGCCTTGTTCTAAAGCTCTTTGGGAACCGCTTGCGTAGCCCTACACACCTGTGGGCTGCAGGCTTTTTTGGCACTTTCAGCCTGAAAACCACCCTTTCCCACTTGTGGCCGCGCCAGGCACAAAAATGGCCATATGTCTGTTGATGGGTCCCACGCCCAAAGAGCCAGCAGGGAATACTAGGCCTTGTTCTAAAGCTCTTTGGGAACCGCTTGCGTAGCCCCACACACATGGGGGCTGCAGGCTTTCCTGCTGCCTTCAGCCTCAAAACCACCCTTTCCCACTTGGCGCCGCGCCAGGCACAAAAATGGCCATATGGCTGGAGACTGGTCCCACACCCAAAGAGCCAGCAGGGAAAACTATGCCTTGTTCTAAAGCTCTTTGGGAACCGCTTACGTAGTCTCACACACCTGGGGGCTGCAGGGTTTTTCGGCACTTTCAGCCTCAAAACCACCCTTTCCCACTTGGCGCCGCGCCAGGCACAAAAATGGCCATATGGCTAGAGACTGGTCCCACGCCCAAAGAGCCAGCAGGGAAAACTATGCCTTGTTCTAAAGCTCTTTGGGAACCGCTTGCATAGCCCCACACACCTGCGGGCTGCAGGCTTTCCTGCTGCCTTCAGCCTCAAAACCACCCTTTCCAACTTGGCGCCGCGCCAAGCCCCAAAATGGCCATATGTCTGGAGATGGGTCCCACGCCCAAAGAGCCAGCAGGGAAAACTATGCCTTGTTCTAAAGCTCTTTGGGAACCGCTTGCGTAGCCCCACACACATGGGGGCTGCAGGCTTTCCTGCTGCCTTCAGCCTCAAAACCACCCTTTCCCACTTGGCGCCGCGCCAGGCACAAAAATGGCCATATGGCTGGAGACTGGTCCCACACCCAAAGAGCCAGCAGGGAAAACTAGGCCTTGTTCTAAAGCTCTTTGGGAAACGCTTGCGTAGCCCCACACACCTGCGGGCTGCAGGCTTTTTCGGTTCTTTCAGCCTGAAAACCACCCTTTCCCACTTGGCGCCGCGCCAGGCACAAAAATGCCCATATGTCTGGAGACTGGTCCCACGCCCAAAGAGCCAGCAGGGAAAACTATGCCTTGTTCTAAAGCTCTTTGGGAACCGCTTGCGTAGCCGCACAGACGTGGGGGCTGCAGGCTTTCCTGCTGCCTTCAGCCTCAAAACCACCCTTCCCCACTTGTCGCCGCGCCAAGCCCCAAAATGCCCATATGTCTTGGGACTGGTCCCACGCCCAAAGAGCCAGCAGGGAAAACTATGCCTTGTTCTAAAGGTCTTTGGGAACGGCTTCGTAGTCCCACAGACCTGGGGGCTGCAGGCTTTCCTGCTGCCTTCAGCCTCAAAACCACCCTTTCCCACTTGGCGCCGCGCCAGGCCCAAAAATGGCCATATGGCTGGAGACTGGTCCCACGCCCAAAGAGCCAGCAGGGAAAACTAGGCCTTGTTCTAAAGCTCTTTGGGAACCGCTTGCGTAGCCCCACGGACCTGGGGGCTGCAGGCTTTCCTGCTGCCTTCAGCCTCAAAACCACCCTTCCCCACTTGTTGCAGCGCCAAGCCCCAAAATGGCCATATGTCTGGAGATGGGTCCAACGCCCAAAGAGCCAGCAGGGAAAACTAGGCCTTGTTCTAAAGCTCTTTGGGAACCTCTTGCGTAGCCCCACGGACCTGGGGGCTGCAGGCTTTCCTGCTGCCTTCAGCCTCAAAACCACCCTTTCCCACTTGGCGCCGCGCCAGGCACAAAAATGCCCATGTGTCTGGAGACTGGTCCCACACCCAAACAGCCAGCAGGGAAAAATATGCCTTGTTCTAAAGCTCTTTGGGAAACGCTTGCATAGCCCCACACACCTGCGGGCTGCAGGCTTTCCTGCTGCCTTCAGCCTCAAAACCACCCTTTCCCACTTGGCGCCGCGCCAGGCACAAAAATGCCCATATGGCTGGAGATTGCTCCCACGCCCAAAGAGCCAGCAGGGAAAACTAGGCCTTGTTCTAAAGCTCTTTGGGAACCGCTTGCGTAGCCCCACACACATGGGGGCTGCAGGCTTTCCTGCTGCCTTCAGCCTCAAAACCACCCTTCCCCACTTGTTGCCGCGCCAGGCACAAAAATGGCCATATGGCTGGAGACTGGTCCCACGCCCAAAGAGCCAGCAGGGAAAACTAGGCCTTGTTCTAAAGCTATTTGGGAACCGCTTGCATAGCCCCACACACCTGCGGGCTGCAGGCTTTTTTGGCACTTTCAGCCTCAAAACCACCTATTCCCACTTCTGGCCGCACCAGGCACAAAAATGGCCATATGACTGTTGATAGGTCCCACGCCCAAAGAGTCAGCAGGGAAAACTAGGCCTTGTTCTAAAGCTCTTTGGGAACGGCTTGCGTAGCCCCAGAGACCTGGGGGCTGCAGGCTTTCCTGCTGCCTTCAGCCTCAAAACCACCCTTTCCCACTTGGCGCCGCGCCAGGCACAAAAATGGCCATATGGCTGGAGACTGGTCCCACGCCCAAAGAGCCAGCAGGGAAAACTAGGCCTTGTTCTAAAGCTCTTTGGGAACCGCTTGCGTAGCCCCACACACCTGCGGGCTGCAGGCTTTTTTGGCACTTTCAGCCTCAAAACCACCTATTCCCACTTGTGGCCGCACCAGGCAAAAAAATGCCCATATGTCTGTTGATGGGTCCCACGCCCAAAGAGTCAGCAGGGAAAACTAGGCCTTGTTCTAAAGCTCTTTGGGAGCCGCTTGCGTAGCCCCACACACCTGGGGGCTGCAGGCTTTCCTGCTGCCTTCAGCCTCAAAAACACCCTTTCCCACTTGGCGCCGCGCCAGGCACAAAAATGGCCATATGGCTGGAGCTTGGTCCCACGCCCAAAGAGCCAGCAGGGAAAACTAGGCCTTGTTCTAAAGCTCTTTGGGAACCGCTTGCATAGCCCCACACAGCTGCGGGCTGCAGGCTTTTTTGGCACTTTCAGCCTCAAAACCACCTATTCCCACTTCTGGCCGCACCAGGCACAAAAATGGCCATATGTCTGTTGATGGGTCCCACGCCCAAAGAGCCAGCAGGGAAAACTAGGCCTTGTTCTAAAGCTCTTTGGGAAATGCTTGCGTAGCCCCACACACCTGGGGGCTGCAGGCTTTTTCGGTACTTTCAGCCTGAAAACCACCCTTTCCCACTTGGCGCCGCGCCAAGCACAAAAATGCCCATATGTCTGGAGACTGGTCCCAGGCCCAAAGAGCCAGCAGGGAAAACTATGCCTTGTTTTAAAGCTCTTTGGGAAACGCTTGCGTAGCCGCACAGACGTGGGGGCTGCAGGCTTTCCTGCTGCCTTCAGCCTCAAAACCACCCTTCCCCACTTGTCACCGCGCCAAGCCCCAAAATGCCCATATGTCTGTTGATGGGTCCCACGCCCAAAGAGCCAGCAGGGAAAACTAGGCCTTGTTCTAAAGCTCTTTGGGAACCTCTTGCGTAGCCCCACGGACCTGGGGGCTGCAGGCTTTCCTGCTGCCTTCAGCCTCAAAACCACCCTTCCCCACTTGTCGCCGCGCCAGGCACAAAAATGGCCATATGGCTGGAGACTGGTCCCACGCCCAAAGAGCCAGCAGGGAAAACTAGGCCTTGTTCTAAAGCTCTTTGGGAACCGCTTGCATAGCCCCACACACCTGCGGGCTCCAGGCTTTTTTGGCACTTTCAGCCTCAAAACCACCTATTCCCACTTCTGGCCGCACCAGGCACAAAAATGGCCATATGTCTGTTGATAGGTCCCACGCCCAAAGAGTCAGCAGGGAAAACTAGGCCTTGTTCTAAAGCTCTTTGGGAACGGCTTGCGTAGCCCCACAGACCTGGGGGCTGCAGGCTTTCCTGCTGCCTTCAGCCTCAAAACCACCCTTTCCCACTTGGCGCCGCGCCAGGCACAAAAATGCCCATGTGTCTGGAGACTGGTCCCACACCCAAAGAGCCAGCAGGGAAAACTATGCCTTGTTCTAAAGCTCTTTGGGAAACGCTTGCGTAGCCCCACGGACCTGGGGGCTGCAGGCTTTCCTGCTGCCTTCAGCCTCAAAACCACCCTTTCCCACTTTGCGCCGCGCCAGGCACAAAAATGCCCATATGGCTGCAGATTGCTCCCACGCCCAAAGAGCCAGCAGGGAAAACTAGGCCTTGTTCTAAAGCTCTTTGGGAACCGCTTGCGTAGCCCCACACACCTGGGGGCTGCAGGCTTTCCTGCTGCCTTCAGCCTCAAAACCACCCTTCCCCACTTGTCGCCGCGCCAGGCACAAAAATGGCCATATAGCTGGAGACTGGTCCCACACCCAAAGAGCCAGCAGGGAAAACTATGCCTTGTTCTAAAGCTCTTTGGGAACGGCTTGCGTAGCCCCACACACCTGGGGGCTGCAGGCTTTCCTGCTGCCTTCAGCCTCAAAACCACCCTTTCCCACTTGGCACCGCGCCAGGCAAAAAAATGCCCATATGTCTGGAGATTGGTCCCACGCCCAAAGAGCCAGCAGCGAAAACTATGCCTTGTTCTAAAGCTCTTTGGGAACCGCTTGCATAGCCCCACACACCTGGGGGCTGCAGGCTTTCCTGCTGCCTTCAGCCTCAAAACCACCCTTTCCCACTTGGCGCCGCGCCAGGCACAAAATGGCCATATGGCTGGAGACTGGTCCCACGCCCAAAGAGCCAGCAGGGAAAACTATGCCTTGTTCTAAAGCTCTTTGGGAACCGCTTGCGTAGCCCCACACACATGGGGGCTGCAGGCTTTTTCGGCACTTTCAGCCTAAAAACCACCCTTTCCCACTTGGCGCCGCGCCAGGCACAAAAATGCCCATGTGTCTGGAGACTGGTCCCACACCCAAAGAGCCAGCAGGGAAAACTATGCCTTGTTCTAAAGCTCTTTGGGAAACGCTTGCGTAGCCCCACGGACCTGGGAGCTGCAGGCTTTCCTGCTGCCTTCAGCCTCCAAACCACCCTTTCCCACTTTGCGCCGCGCCAGGCACAAAAATGCCCATATGGCTGGAGATTGCTCCCACGCCCAAAGAGCCAGCAGGGAAAACTAGGCCTTGTTCTAAAGCTCTTTGGGAACCGCTTGCGTAGCCCCACACACATGGGGGCTGCAGGCTTTCCTGCTGCCTTCAGCCTCAAAACCACCCTTCCCCACTTGTCGCCGCGCCAGGCACAAAAATGGCCATATGTCTGGAGACTGGTCCCACGCCCAAAGAGCCAGCAGGGAAAACTATGCCTTGTTCTAAAGCTCTTTGGGAACCTCTTGCGTAGCCCCACAGACCTGGGGGCTGCAGGCTTTCCTGCTGCCTTCAGCCTCAAAACCACCCTTTCCCACTTGGCGCCGCGCCAGGCACAAAAATGGCCATATGGCTGGAGACTGGTCCCACGCCCAAAGAGCCAGCAGGGAAAACTAGGCCTTGTTCTAAAGCTCTTTGGGAACCGCTTGCGTAGCCCCACACACCTGCGGGCTGCAGGCTTTTTTGGCACTTTCAGCCTCAAAATCACCTATTCCCACTTCTGGCCGCACCAGGCACAAAAATGGCCATATGTCTGTTAATGGGTCCCACGCCCAAAGAGTCAGCAGGGAAAACTAGGCCTTGTTCTAAAGCTCTTTGGGAACGGCTTGCGTAGCCCCACAGACCTGGGGGCTGCGGGCTTTCCTGCTGCCTTCAGCCTCAAAACCACCCTTTCCCACTTGGCGCCGCGCCAGGCACAAAAATGGCCATATGTCTGGAGACTGGTCCCACGCCCAAAGAGCCAGCAGGGAAAACTATGCCTTGTTCTAAAGCTCTTTGGGAACCGCTTGCGTAGCCCTACACACCTGTGGGCTGCAGGCTTTTTTGGCACTTTCAGCCTGAAAACCACCCTTTCCCACTTGTGGCCGCGCCAGGCACAAAAATGGCCATATGTCTGTTGATGGGTCCCACGCCCAAAGAGCCAGCAGGGAATACTAGGCCTTGTTCTAAAGCTCTTTGGGAACCGCTTGCATAGCCCCACACACATGGGGGCTGCAGGCTTTCCTGCTGCCTTCAGCCTCAAAACCACCCTTTCCCACTTGGCGCCGCGCCAGGCCCAAAAATGGCCATATGGCTAGAGACTGGTCCCACGCCCAAAGAGCCAGCAGGGAAAACTATGCCTTGTTCTAAAGCTCTTTGGGAACCGCTTGCATAGCCCCACACACCTGCGGGCTGCAGGCTTTCCTGCTGCCTTCAGCCTCAAAACCACCCTTTCCCACTTGGCGCCGCGCCAAGCCCCAAAATGGCCATATGTCTGGAGATGGGTCCAACGCCCAAAGAGCCAGCAGGGAAAACTATGCCTTGTTTTAAAGCTCTTTGGGAACGGCTTGCGTAGCCCCACAGACCTGGGGGCTGCAGGCTTTCCTGCTGCCTTCAGCCTCAAAACCACCCTTTCCCACTTGGCGCCACGCCAGTCACAAAAATGGCCATAGGTATGGATATGGGTCCCACACCCAAACAGCCAGCAGGGAAAACTATGCCTTGTTCTAAAGCTCTTTGGGAACCGCTTGCGTAGCCCCACACACCTGGGGGCTGCAGGCTTTCCTGCTGCCTTCAGCCTCAAAACCACCCTTTCCCACTTGGCACCGCGCCAGGCAAAAAAATGCCCATATGTCTGGAGATTGGTCCCACGCCCAAAGAGCCAGCAGCGAAAACTATGCCTTGTTCTAAAGCTCTTTGGGAACCGCTTGCATAGCCCCACACACCTGGGGGCTGCAGGCTTTCCTGCTGCCTTCAGCCTCAAAACCACCCTTTCCCACTTGGCGCCGCGCCAGGCACAAAATGGCCATATGGCTGGAGACTGGTCCCACGCCCAAAGAGCCAGCAGGGAAAACTATGCCTTGTTCTAAAGCTCTTTGGGAACCGCTTGCGTAGCCCCACACACATGGGGGCTGCAGGCTTTTTCGGCACTTTCAGCCTAAAAACCACCCTTTCCCACTTGGCGCCGCGCCAGGCACAAAAATGCCCATGTGTCTGGAGACTGGTCCCACACCCAAAGAGCCAGCAGGGAAAACTATGCCTTGTTCTAAAGCTCTTTGGGAAACGCTTGCGTAGCCCCACGGACCTGGGAGCTGCAGGCTTTCCTGCTGCCTTCAGCCTCCAAACCACCCTTTCCCACTTTGCGCCGCGCCAGGCACAAAAATGCCCATATGGCTGGAGATTGCTCCCACGCCCAAAGAGCCAGCAGGGAAAACTAGGCCTTGTTCTAAAGCTCTTTGGGAACCGCTTGCGTAGCCCCACACACATGGGGGCTGCAGGCTTTCCTGCTGCCTTCAGCCTCAAAACCACCCTTCCCCACTTGTCGCCGCGCCAGGCACAAAAATGGCCATATGTCTGGAGACTGGTCCCACGCCCAAAGAGCCAGCAGGGAAAACTATGCCTTGTTCTAAAGCTCTTTGGGAACCTCTTGCGTAGCCCCACAGACCTGGGGGCTGCAGGCTTTCCTGCTGCCTTCAGCCTCAAAACCACCCTTTCCCACTTGGCGCCGCGCCAGGCACAAAAATGGCCATATGGCTGGAGACTGGTCCCACGCCCAAAGAGCCAGCAGGGAAAACTAGGCCTTGTTCTAAAGCTCTTTGGGAACCGCTTGCGTAGCCCCACACACCTGCGGGCTGCAGGCTTTTTTGGCACTTTCAGCCTCAAAATCACCTATTCCCACTTCTGGCCGCACCAGGCACAAAAATGGCCATATGTCTGTTAATGGGTCCCACGCCCAAAGAGTCAGCAGGGAAAACTAGGCCTTGTTCTAAAGCTCTTTGGGAACGGCTTGCGTAGCCCCACAGACCTGGGGGCTGCGGGCTTTCCTGCTGCCTTCAGCCTCAAAACCACCCTTTCCCACTTGGCGCCGCGCCAGGCACAAAAATGGCCATATGTCTGGAGACTGGTCCCACGCCCAAAGAGCCAGCAGGGAAAACTATGCCTTGTTCTAAAGCTCTTTGGGAACCGCTTGCGTAGCCCTACACACCTGTGGGCTGCAGGCTTTTTTGGCACTTTCAGCCTGAAAACCACCCTTTCCCACTTGTGGCCGCGCCAGGCACAAAAATGGCCATATGTCTGTTGATGGGTCCCACGCCCAAAGAGCCAGCAGGGAATACTAGGCCTTGTTCTAAAGCTCTTTGGGAACCGCTTGCGTAGCCCCACACACATGGGGGCTGCAGGCTTTCCTGCTGCCTTCAGCCTCAAAACCACCCTTTCCCACTTGGCGCCGCGCCAGGCACAAAAATGGCCATATGGCTGGAGACTGGTCCCACACCCAAAGAGCCAGCAGGGAAAACTATGCCTTGTTCTAAAGCTCTTTGGGAACCGCTTACGTAGTCTCACACACCTGGGGGCTGCAGGGTTTTTCGGCACTTTCAGCCTCAAAACCACCCTTTCCCACTTGGCGCCGCGCCAGGCCCAAAAATGGCCATATGGCTAGAGACTGGTCCCACGCCCAAAGAGCCAGCAGGGAAAACTATGCCTTGTTCTAAAGCTCTTTGGGAACCGCTTGCATAGCCCCACACACCTGCGGGCTGCAGGCTTTCCTGCTGCCTTCAGCCTCAAAACCACCCTTTCCCACTTGGCGCCGCGCCAAGCCCCAAAATGGCCATATGTCTGGAGATGGGTCCAACGCCCAAAGAGCCAGCAGGGAAAACTATGCCTTGTTTTAAAGCTCTTTGGGAACGGCTTGCGTAGCCCCACAGACCTGGGGGCTGCAGGCTTTCCTGCTGCCTTCAGCCTCAAAACCACCCTTTCCCACTTGGCGCCACGCCAGTCACAAAAATGGCCATAGGTATGGATATGGGTCCCACACCCAAACAGCCAGCAGGGAAAACTATGCCTTGTTCTAAAGCTCTTTGGGAACCGCTTGCGTAGCCCCACACACCTGCGGTCTGCAGGCTTTCCTGCTGCCTTCAGCCTCAAAACCACCCTTTCCCACTTGGCGCCGCGCCAGGCACAAAAATTGCCATATGGCTGGAGCTTGGTCCCACGCCCAAAGAACCAGCAGGGAAAACTATGCCTTGTTCTAAAGCTCTTTGGGAACCGCTTGCGTAGCCCCACACAGCTGCGGGCTGCAGGCTTTTTTGGCACTTTCAGCCTCAAAACCACCTATTCCCACTTCTGGCCGCACCAGGCACAAAAATGGCCATATGTCTGTTCATGGGTCCCACGCCCAAAGAGCCAGCAGGGAAAACTAGGCCTTGTTCTAAAGCTCTTTGGGAAACGCTTGCGTAGCCCCACACACCTGCGGGCTGCAGGCTTTTTCGGTTCTTTCAGCCTGAAAACCACCCTTTCCCACTTGGCGCCGCGCCAGGCACAAAAATGCCCATATGTCTGGAGACTGGTCCCAGGCCCAAAGAGCCAGCAGGGAAAACTATGCCTTGTTCTAAAGCTCTTTGGGAACCGCTTGCGTAGCCGCACAGACGTGGGGGCTGCAGGCTTTCCTGCTGCCTTCAGCCTCAAAACCACCCTTCCCCACTTGTCGCCGCGCCAAGCCCCAAAATGCCCATATGTCTTGGGACTGGTCCCACGCCCAAAGAGCCAGCAGGGAAAACTATGCCTTGTTCTAAAGGTCTTTGGGAACGGCTTCGTAGTCCCACAGACCTGGGGGCTGCAGGCTTTCCTGCTGCCTTCAGCCTCAAAACCACCCTTTCCCACTTGGCGCCGCGCCAGGCACAAAAATGGCCATATGTCTGGAGACTGGTCCCACGCCCAAAGAGCCAGCAGGGAAAACTAGGCCTTGTTCTAAAGCTCTTTGGGAACCGCTTGCATAGCCCCACTCACCTGGGGGCTGCAGGCTTTCCTGCTGCCTTGAGCCTCAAAACCACCCTTCCCCACTTGTTGCAGCGCCAAGCCCCAAAATGGCCATATGTCTGGAGATGGGTCCAAGGCCCAAAGAGCCAGCAGGGAAAACTAGGCCTTGTTCTAAAGCTCTTTGGGAACCTCTTGCGTAGCCCCACGGACCTGGGGGCTGCAGGCTTTCCTGCTGCCTTCAGCCTCAAAACCACCCTTTCCCACTTGGCGCCGTGCCAGGCACAAAAATGCCCATGTGTCTGGAGACTGGTCCCACACCCAAACAGCCAGCAGGGAAAAATATGCCTTGTTCTAAAGCTCTTTGGGAAACGCTTGCATAGCCCCACACACCTGCGGGCTGCAGGCTTTCCTGCTGCCTTCAGCCTCAAAACCACCCTTTCCCACTTTGCGCCGCGCCAGGCACAAAAATGCCCATATGTCTGTTGATGGGTCCCACGCCCAAAGAGCCAGCAGGGAAAACTATGCCTTGTTCTAAAGCTCTTTGGGAACCTCTTGCGTAGCCCCACGGACCTGGGGGCTGCAGGCTTTCCTGCTGCCTTCAGCCTCAAAACCACCCTTCCCCACTTGTCGCCGCGCCAGGCACAAAAATGGCCATATGGCTGGAGACTGGTCCCACGCCCAAAGAGCCAGCAGGGAAAACTAGGCCTTGTTCTAAAGCTCTTTGGGAACCGCTTGCGTAGCCCCACACACCTGCGGGCTGCAGGCTTTTTTGGCACTTTCAGCCTCAAAACCACCTATTCCCACTTCTGGCCGCACCAGGCACAAAAATGGCCATATGACTGTTGATAGGTCCCACGCCCAAAGAGTCAGCAGGGAAAACTAGGCCTTGTTCTAAAGCTCTTTGGGAACGGCTTGCGTAGCCCCAGAGACCTGGGGGCTGCAGGCTTTCCTGCTGCCTTCAGCCTCAAAACCACCCTTTCCCACTTGGCGCCGCGCCAGGCACAAAAATGGCCATATGTCTGGAGACTGGTCCCACGCCCAAAGAGCCAGCAGGGAAAACTAGGCCTTGTTCTAAAGCTCTTTGGGAACCGCTTGCGTAGCCCCACACACCTGCGGGCTGCAGGCTTTTTTGGCACTTTCAGCCTCAAAACCACCTATTCCCACTTGTGGCCGCACCAGGCACAAAAATGGCCATATGTCTGTTGATGGGTCCCACGCCCAAAGAGTCAGCAGGGAAAACTAGGCCTTGTTCTAAAGCTCTTTGGGAAATGCTTGCGTAGCCCCACACACCTGGGGGCTGCAGGCTTTTTCGGTACTTTCAGCCTGAAAACCACCCTTTCCCACTTGGCGCCGCGCCAAGCACAAAAATGCCCATATGTCTGGAGACTGGTCCCAGGCCCAAAGAGCCAGCAGGGAAAACTATGCCTTGTTTTAAAGCTCTTTGGGAAACGCTTGCGTAGCCGCACAGACGTGGGGGCTGCAGGCTTTCCTGCTGCCTTCAGCCTCAAAACCACCCTTCCCCACTTGTCGCCGCGCCAAGCCCCAAAATGCCCATATGTCTGTTGATGGGTCCCACGCCCAAAGAGCCAGCAGGGAAAACTATGCCTTGTTCTAAAGCTCTTTGGGAACCTCTTGCGTAGCCCCACGGACCTGGGGGCTGCAGGCTTTCCTGCTGCCTTCAGCCTCAAAACCACCCTTCCCCACTTGTCGCCGCGCCAGGCACAAAAATGGCCATATGGCTGGAGACTGGTCCCACGCCCAAAGAGCCAGCAGGGAAAACTAGGCCTTGTTCTAAAGCTCTTTGGGAACCGCTTGCATAGCCCCACACACCTGCGGGCTCCAGGCTTTTTTGGCACTTTCAGCCTCAAAATCACCTATTCCCACTTCTGGCCGCACCAGGCACAAAAATGGCCATATGACTGTTGATAGGTCCCACGCCCAAAGAGTCAGCAGGGAAAACTAGGCCTTGTTCTACAGCTCTTTGGGAACGGCTTGCGTAGCCCCACAGACCTGGGGGCTGCAGGCTTTCCTGCTGCCTTCAGCCTCAAAACCACCCTTTCCCACTTGGCGCCGCGCCAGGCACAAAAATGCCCATGTGTCTGGAGACTGGTCCCACACCCAAAGAGCCAGCAGGGAAAACTATGCCTTGTTCTAAAGCTCTTTGGGAAACGCTTGCGTAGCCCCACGGACCTGGGGGCTGCAGGCTTTCCTGCTGCCTTCAGCCTCAAAACCACCCTTTCCCACTTTGCGCCGCGCCAGGCACAAAAATGCCCATATGGCTGGAGATTGCTCCCACGCCCAAAGAGCCAGCAGGGAAAACTAGGCCTTGTTCTAAAGCTCTTTGGGAACCGCTTGCGTAGCCCCACACACCTGGGGGCTGCAGGCTTTCCTGCTGCCTTCAGCCTCAAAACCACCCTTCCCCACTTGTCGCCGCGCCAGGCACAAAAATGGCCATATGTCTGGAGACTGGTCCCACGCCCAAAGAGCCAGCAGGGAAAACTAGGCCTTGTTCTAAAGCTCTTTGGGAACCGCTTGCGTAGCCCCACACACCTGCGGGCTTCAGGCTTTTTTGGCACTTTCAGCCTCAAAATCACCTATTCCCACTTCTGGCCGCACCAGGCACAAAAATGGCCATATGTCTGTTAATGGGTCCCACGCCCAAAGAGTCAGCAGGGAAAACTAGGCCTTGTTCTAAAGCTCTTTGGGAACGGCTTGCGTAGCCCCACAGACCTGGGGGCTGCAGGCTTTCCTGCTGCCTTCAGCCTCAAAACCACCCTTTCCCACTTGGCGCCGCGCCAGGCACAAAAATGGCCATATGTCTGGAGACTGGTCCCACGCCCAAAGAGCCAGCAGGGAAAACTATGCCTTGTTCTAAAGCTCTTTGGGAACCGCTTGCGTAGCCCTACACACCTGTGGGCTGCAGGCTTTTTTGGCACTTTCAGCCTGAAAACCACCCTTTCCCACTTGTGGCCGCGCCAGGCACAAAAATGGCCATATGTCTGTTGATGGGTCCCACGCCCAAAGAGCCAGCAGGGAATACTAGGCCTTGTTCTAAAGCTCTTTGGGAACCGCTTGCGTAGCCCCACACACATGGGGGCTGCAGGCTTTCCTGCTGCCTTCAGCCTCAAAACCACCCTTTCCCACTTGGCGCCGCGCCAGGCACAAAAATGGCCATATGGCTGGAGACTGGTCCCACACCCAAAGAGCCAGCAGGGAAAACTATGCCTTGTTCTAAAGCTCTTTGGGAACCGCTTACGTAGTCTCACACACCTGGGGGCTGCAGGGTTTTTCGGCACTTTCAGCCTCAAAACCACCCTTTCCCACTTGGCGCCGCGCCAGGCCCAAAAATGGCCATATGGCTAGAGACTGGTCCCACGCCCAAAGAGCCAGCAGGGAAAACTATGCCTTGTTCTAAAGCTCTTTGGGAACCGCTTGCATAGCCCCACACACCTGCGGGCTGCAGGCTTTCCTTCTGCCTTCAGCCTCAAAACCACCCTTTCCCACTTGGCGCCGCGCCAAGCCCCAAAATGGCCATATGTCTGGAGATGGGTCCAACGCCCAAAGAGCCAGCAGGGAAAACTATGCCTTGTTTTAAAGCTCTTTGGGAACGGCTTGCGTAGCCCCACAGACCTGGGGGCTGCAGGCTTTCCTGCTGCCTTCAGCCTCAAAACCACCCTTTCCCACTTGGCGCCACGCCAGTCACAAAAATGGCCATAGGTATGGATGTGGGTCCCACACCCAAACAGCCAGCAGGGAAAACTATGCCTTGTTCTAAAGCTCTTTGGGAACCGCTTGCATAGCCCCAAACACCTGCGGTCTGCAGGCTTTCCTGCTGCCTTCAGCCTCAAAACCACCCTTTCCCACTTGGCGCCGCGCCAGGCACAAAAATTGCCATATGGCTGGAGCTTGGTCCCACGCCCAAAGAACCAGCAGGGAAAACTAGGCCTTGTTCTAAAGCTCTTTGGGAACCGCTTGCGTAGCCCCACACAGCTGCGGGCTGCAGGCTTTTTTGGCACTTTCAGCCTCAAAACCACCTATTCCCACTTCTGGCCGCACCAGGCACAAAAATGGCCATATGTCTGTTGATGGGTCCCACGCCCAAAGAGCCAGCAGGGAAAACTAGGCCTTGTTCTAAAGCTCTTTGGGAAACGCTTGCGTAGCCCCACACACCTGGGGGCTGCAGGCTTTTTCGGTTCTTTCAGCCTGAAAACCACCCTTTCCCACTTGGCGCCGCGCCAGGCACAAAAATGGCCATATGTCTTGAGACTGGTCCCACGCCCAAAGAGCCAGCAGGGAAAACTATGCCTTGTTCTAAAGCTCTTTGGGAACCGCTTGCGTAGCCGCACAGACGTGGGGGCTGCAGGCTTTCCTGCTGCCTTCAGCCTTAAAAGCACCCTTTCCCACTTGGCACCGCGCCAGGCACAAAAATGCCCATATGTCTTGGGACTGGTCCCACGCCCAAAGAGCCAGCAGGGAAAACTATGCCTTGTTCTAAAGGTCTTTGGGAACGGCTTCGTAGTCCCACAGACCTGGGGGCTGCAGGCTTTCCTGCTGCCTTCAGCCTCAAAACCACCCTTTCCCACTTGGCGCCGCGCCAGGCCCAAAAATGGCCATATGTCTGGAGACTGGTCCCACGCCCAAAGAGCCAGCAGGGAAAACTAGGCCTTGTTCTAAAGCTCTTTGGGAACCGCTTGCATAGCCCCACTCACCTGGGGGCTGCAGGCTTTCCTGCTGCCTTCAGCCTCAAAACCACCCTTCCCCACTTGTTGCAGCGCCAAGCCCCAAAATGGCCATATGTCTGGAGATGGGTCCAACGCCCAAAGAGCCAGCAGGGAAAACTAGGCCTTGTTCTAAAGCTCTTTGGGAACCTCTTGCGTAGCCCCACGGACCTGGGGGCTGCAGGCTTTCCTGCTGCCTTCAGCCTCAAAACCACCCTTTCCCACTTGGCGCCGCGCCAGGCACAAAAATGCCCATGTGTCTGGAGACTGGTCCCACACCCAAACAGCCAGCAGGGAAAAATATGCCTTGTTCTAAAGCTCTTTGGGAAACGCTTGCATAGCCCCACACACCTGCGGGCTGCAGGCTTTCCTGCTGCCTTCAGCCTCAAAACCACCCTTTCCCACTTTGCGCCGCGCCAGGCACAAAAATGCCCATATGTCTGTTGATGGGTCCCACGCCCAAAGAGCCAGCAGGGAAAACTATGCCTTGTTCTAAAGCTCTTTGGGAACCTCCTGCGTAGCCCCACGGACCTGGGGGCTGCAGGCTTTCCTGCTGCCTTCAGCCTCAAAACCACCCTTCCCCACTTGTCGCCGCGCCAGGCACAAAAATGGCCATATGGCTGGAGACTGGTCCCACGCCCAAAGAGCCAGCAGGGAAAACTAGGCCTTGTTCTAAAGCTCTTTGGGAACCGCTTGCATAGCCCCACACACCTGCGGGCTGCAGGCTTTTTTGGCACTTTCAGCCTCAAAACCACCTATTCCCACTTCTGGCCGCACCAGGCACAAAAATGGCCATATGTCTGTTGATGGGTCCCACGCCCAAAGAGCCAGCAGGGAATACTAGGCCTTGTTCTAAAGCTCTTTGGGAACCGCTTGCGTAGCCCCACACACATGGGGGCTGCAGGCTTTCCTGCTGCCTTCAGCCTCAAAACCACCCTTTCCCACTTGGCGCCGCGCCAGGCACAAAAATGGCCATATGGCTGGAGACTGGTCCCACACCCAAAGAGCCAGCAGGGAAAACTATGCCTTGTTCTAAAGCTCTTTGGGAACCGCTTACGTAGTCTCACACACCTGGGGGCTGCAGGGTTTTTCGGCACTTTCAGCCTCAAAACCACCCTTTCCCACTTGGCGCCGCGCCAGGCCCAAAAATGGCCATATGGCTAGAGACTGGTCCCACGCCCAAAGAGCCAGCAGGGAAAACTATGCCTTGTTCTAAAGCTCTTTGGGAACCGCTTGCATAGCCCCACACACCTGCGGGCTGCAGGCTTTCCTTCTGCCTTCAGCCTCAAAACCACCCTTTCCCACTTGGCGCCGCGCCAAGCCCCAAAATGGCCATATGTCTGGAGATGGGTCCAACGCCCAAAGAGCCAGCAGGGAAAACTATGCCTTGTTTTAAAGCTCTTTGGGAACGGCTTGCGTAGCCCCACAGACCTGGGGGCTGCAGGCTTTCCTGCTGCCTTCAGCCTCAAAACCACCCTTTCCCACTTGGCGCCACGCCAGTCACAAAAATGGCCATAGGTATGGATGTGGGTCCCACACCCAAACAGCCAGCAGGGAAAACTATGCCTTGTTCTAAAGCTCTTTGGGAACCGCTTGCATAGCCCCAAACACCTGCGGTCTGCAGGCTTTCCTGCTGCCTTCAGCCTCAAAACCACCCTTTCCCACTTGGCGCCGCGCCAGGCACAAAAATTGCCATATGGCTGGAGCTTGGTCCCACGCCCAAAGAACCAGCAGGGAAAACTAGGCCTTGTTCTAAAGCTCTTTGGGAACCGCTTGCGTAGCCCCACACAGCTGCGGGCTGCAGGCTTTTTTGGCACTTTCAGCCTCAAAACCACCTATTCCCACTTCTGGCCGCACCAGGCACAAAAATGGCCATATGTCTGTTCATGGGTCCCACGCCCAAAGAGCCAGCAGGGAAAACTAGGCCTTGTTCTAAAGCTCTTTGGGAAACGCTTGCGTAGCCCCACACACCTGGGGGCTGCAGGCTTTTTCGGTTCTTTCAGCCTGAAAACCACCCTTTCCCACTTGGCGCCGCGCCAGGCACAAAAATGGCCATATGTCTTGAGACTGGTCCCACGCCCAAAGAGCCAGCAGGGAAAACTATGCCTTGTTCTAAAGCTCTTTGGGAACCGCTTGCGTAGCCGCACAGACGTGGGGGCTGCAGGCTTTCCTGCTGCCTTCAGCCTTAAAAGCACCCTTTCCCACTTGGCACCGCGCCAGGCACAAAAATGCCCATATGTCTTGGGACTGGTCCCACGCCCAAAGAGCCAGCAGGGAAAACTAGGCCTTGTTCTAAAGGTCTTTGGGAACGGCTTCGTAGTCCCACAGACCTGGGGGCTGCAGGCTTTCCTGCTGCCTTCAGCCTCAAAACCACCCTTTCCCACTTGGCGCCGCGCCAGGCCCAAAAATGGCCATATGTCTGGAGACTGGTCCCACGCCCAAAGAGCCAGCAGGGAAAACTAGGCCTTGTTCTAAAGCTCTTTGGGAACCGCTTGCATAGCCCCACTCACCTGGGGGCTGCAGGCTTTCCTGCTGCCTTCAGCCTCAAAACCACCCTTCCCCACTTGTTGCAGCGCCAAGCCCCAAAATGGCCATATGTCTGGAGATGGGTCCAACGCCCAAAGAGCCAGCAGGGAAAACTAGGCCTTGTTCTAAAGCTCTTTGGGAACCTCTTGCGTAGCCCCACGGACCTGGGGGCTGCAGGCTTTCCTGCTGCCTTCAGCCTCAAAACCACCCTTTCCCACTTGGCGCCGCGCCAGGCACAAAAATGCCCATGTGTCTGGAGACTGGTCCCACACCCAAACAGCCAGCAGGGAAAAATATGCCTTGTTCTAAAGCTCTTTGGGAAACGCTTGCATAGCCCCACACACCTGCGGGCTGCAGGCTTTCCTGCTGCCTTCAGCCTCAAAACCACCCTTTCCCACTTTGCGCCGCGCCAGGCACAAAAATGCCCATATGTCTGTTGATGGGTCCCACGCCCAAAGAGCCAGCAGGGAAAACTATGCCTTGTTCTAAAGCTCTTTGGGAACCTCCTGCGTAGCCCCACGGACCTGGGGGCTGCAGGCTTTCCTGCTGCCTTCAGCCTCAAAACCACCCTTCCCCACTTGTCGCCGCGCCAGGCACAAAAATGGCCATATGGCTGGAGACTGGTCCCACGCCCAAAGAGCCAGCAGGGAAAACTAGGCCTTGTTCTAAAGCTCTTTGGGAACCGCTTGCATAGCCCCACACACCTGCGGGCTGCAGGCTTTTTTGGCACTTTCAGCCTCAAAACCACCTATTCCCACTTCTGGCCGCACCAGGCACAAAAATGGCCATATGTCTGTTGATGGGTCCCACGCCCAAAGAGTCAGCAGGGAAAACTAGGCCTTGTTCTAAAGCTCTTTGGGAACCGCTTGCGTAGCCCCACACACCTGGGGGCTGCAGGCTTTCCTGCTGCCTTCAGCCTCAAAAACACCCTTTCCCACTTGGCGCCGCGCCAGGCACAAAAATGGCCATATGGCTGGAGCTTGGTCCCACGCCCAAAGAGCCAGCAGGGAAAACTAGGCCTTGTTCTAAAGCTCTTTGGGAACCGCTTGCATAGCCCCACACACCTGCGGGCTGCAGGCTTTTTTGGCACTTTCAGCCTCAAAACCACCTATTCCCAATTCTGGCCGCACCAGGCACAAAAATGGCCATATGTCTGTTGATGGGTCCCACGCCCAAAGAGCCAGCAGGGAAAACTAGGCCTTGTTCTAAAGCTCTTTGGGAAATGCTTGCGTAGCCCCACACACCTGGGGGCTGCAGGCTTTTTCGGTACTTTCAGCCTGAAAACCACCCTTTCCCACTTGGCGCCGCGCCAGGCACAAAAATGGCCATATGGCTGGAGACTGGTCCCACGCCCAAAGAGCCAGCAGGGAAAACTAGGCCTTGTTCTAAAGCTCTTTGGGAACCGCTTGCGTAGCCCCACACACCTGGGGGCTGCAGGCTTTCCTGCTGCCTTCAGCCTCAAAAACACCCTTTCCCACTTGGCGCCGCGCCAGGCACAAAAATGGCCATATGGCTGGAGCTTGGTCCCACGCCCAAAGAGCCAGCAGGGAAAACTAGGCCTTGTTCTAAAGCTCTTTGGGAACCGCTTGCATAGCCCCACACACCTGCGGGCTGCAGGCTTTTTTGGCACTTTCAGCCTCAAAACCACCTATTCCCACTTCTGGCCGCACCAGGCACAAAAATGGCCATATGTCTGTTGATGGGTCCCACGCCCAAAGAGCCAGCAGGGAAAACTAGGCCTTGTTCTAAAGCTCTTTGGGAAATGCTTGCGTAGCCCCACACACCTGGGGGCTGCAGGCTTTTTCGGTACTTTCAGCCTGAAAACCACCCTTTCCCACTTGGCGCCGCGCCAGGCACAAAAATGCCCATATGTCTGGAGACTGGTCCCAGGCCCAAAGAGCCAGCAGGGAAAACTATGCCTTGTTTTAAAGCTCTTTGGGAAACGCTTGCGTAGCCGCACAGACGTGGGGGCTGCAGGCTTTCCTGCTGCCTTCAGCCTCAAAACCACCCTTCCCCACTTGTCGCCGCGCCAAGCCCCAAAATGCCCATATGTCTGTTGATGGGTCCCACGCCCAAAGAGCCAGCAGGGAAAACTATGCCTTGTTCTAAAGCTCTTTGGGAACCTCTTGCGTAGCCCCACGGACCTGGGGGCTGCAGGCTTTCCTGCTGCCTTCAGCCTCAAAACCACCCTTCCCCACTTGTCGCCGCGCCAGGCACAAAAATGGCCATATGGCTGGAGACTGGTCCCACGCCCAAAGAGCCAGCAGGGAAAACTAGGCCTTGTTCTAAAGCTCTTTGGGAACCGCTTGCATAGCCCCACACACCTGCGGGCTCCAGGCTTTTTTGGCACTTTCAGCCTCAAAACCACCTATTCCCACTTCTGGCCGCACCAGGCACAAAAATGGCCATATGACTGTTGATAGGTCCCACGCCCAAAGAGTCAGCAGGGAAAACTAGGCCTTGTTCTAAAGCTCTTTGGGAACGGCTTGCGTAGCCCCACAGACCTGGGGGCTGCAGGCTTTCCTGCTGCCTTCAGCCTCAAAACCACCCTTTCCCACTTGGCGCCGCGCCAGGCACAAAAATGGCCATATGTCTGGAGACTGGTCCCACGCCCAAAGAGCCAGCAGGGAAAACTAGGCCTTGTTCTAAAGCTCTTTGGGAACCGCTTGCGTAGCCCCACACACCTGCGGGCTGCAGGCTTTTTTGGCACTTTCAGCCTCAAAACCACCTATTCCCACTTGTGGCCGCACCAGGCACAAAAATGGCCATATGTCTGTTGATGGGTCCCACGCCCAAAGAGTCAGCAGGGAAAACTAGGCCTTGTTCTAAAGCTCTTTGGGAACCGCTTGCGTAGCCCCACACACCTGGGGGCTGCAGGCTTTCCTGCTGCCTTCAGCCTCAAAAACACCCTTTCCCACTTGGCGCCGCGCCAGGCACAAAAATGGCCATATGGCTGGAGCTTGGTCCCACGCCCAAAGAGCCAGCAGGGAAAACTAGGCCTTGTTCTAAAGCTCTTTGGGAACCGCTTGCGTAGCCCCACACAGCTGCGGGCTGCAGGCTTTTTTGGCACTTTCAGCCTCAAAACCACCTATTCCCACTTCTGGCCGCACCAGGCACAAAAATGGCCATATGTCTGTTGATGGGTCCCACGCCCAAAGAGCCAGCAGGGAAAACTAGGCCTTGTTCTAAAGCGCTTTGGGAAACGCTTGCGTAGCCCCACACACCTGGGGGCTGCAGGCTTTTTCGGTACTTTCAGCCTGAAAACCACCCTTTCCCACTTGGCGCCGCGCCAGGCACAAAAATGCCCATATGTCTGGAGACTGGTCCCAGGCCCAAAGAGCCAGCAGGGAAAACTATGCCTTGTTTTAAAGCTCTTTGGGAACCGCTTGCGTAGCCGCACAGACGTGGGGGCTGCAGGCTTTCCTGCTGCCTTCAGCCTCAAAACCACCCTTCCCCACTTGTCGCCGCGCCAAGCCCCAAAATGGCCATATGTCTGGAGATGAGTCCAACACACAAAGAGCCAGCAGGGAAAACTATGCCTTGTTCTAAAGCTCTTTGGGAAACGCTTGCGTAGCCCCACACACCTGGGGGCTGCAGGCTTTCCATCTGCCTTAAGCCTCAAAACCACCCTTTCCCACTTGTGGCCGCGCCAGGCACAAAAATGGCCATATGGCTGGAGACTGGTCCCACGCCCAAAGAGCCAGCAGGGAAAACTAGGCCTTGTTCTAAAGCTCTTTGGGAAACGCTTGCGTAGCCCCACAGACCTGGGGGCTGCAGGCTTTCCTGCTGCCTTCAGCCTCAAAACCACCCTTTCCCACTTGGCGCCGCGCCAGGCACAAAAATGGCCATATGGCTGGAGACTGGTCCCACGCCCAAAGAGCCAGCAGGGAAAACTAGGCCTTGTTCTAAAGCTCTTTGGGAACCGCTTGCATAGCCCCACACAGCTGCGGGCTGCAGGCTTTTTTGGCACTTTCAGCCTCAAAACCACCTATTCCCACTTCTGGCCGCACCAGGCACAAAAATGGCCATATGTCTGTTGATAGGTCCCACGCCCAAAGAGTCAGCAGGGAAAACTAGGCCTTGTTCTAAAGCTCTTTGGGAACCGCTTGCGTAGCCCCACAGACCTGGGGGCTGCAGGCTTTCCTGCTGCCTTCAGCCTCAAAACCACCCTTTCCCACTTGGCGCCGCGCCAGGCACAAAAATGGCCATATGGCTAGAAACTGGTCCCACGCGCAAAGAGCCAGCAGGGAAAATTAGGCCTTGTTCTAAAGCTCTTTGGGAACCGCTTGCATAGCCCCACACACCTGCGGTCTGCAGGCTTTCCTGCTGCCTTCAGCCTCAAAACCACCCTTTCCCACTTGGCGCCGCGCCAAGCCCCAAAATGGACATATGTCTGGAGATGGGTACAACGCCGAAAGAGCCAGCAGGGAAAACTATGCCTTGTTTTAAAGCTCTTTGGGAACGGCTTGCGTAGCCCCACAGACCTGGGGGCTGCAGGCTTTCCTGCTGCCTTCAGCCTCAAAAACACCCTTTCCCACTTGGCGCCACGGCAGGCACAAAAATGGACATAGGTATGGATATGGGTCCCACACCCAAACAGCCAGCAGGGAAAACTATGCCTTGTTCTAAAGCTCTTTGGGAACTGCTTGCGTAGCCCCACACACCTGCGGGCTGCAGGCTTTCCTGCTGCCTTCAGCCTCAAAAACACCCTTTCCCACTTGGCGCCGCGCCAGGCACAAAAATGGCCATATGGCTGGAGACTGGTCCCACGCCCAAAGAGCCAGCAGGGAAAACTAGGCCTTGTTCTAAAGCTCTTTGGGAACCGCTTGCGTAGCCCCACACAGCTGCGGGCTGCATGCTTTTTTGGCACTTTCAGCCTCAAAACCACCCTTTCCCACTTGGCGCCGCGCCAGGCACAAAAATGGCCATATGTCTGTTGATGGGTCCCACGCCCAAAGAGTCAGCAGGGAAAACTAGGCCTTGTTCTAAAGCTCTTTGGGAACCGCTTGCGTAGCCCCACACACATGGGGGCTGCAGGCTTTCCTGCTGCCTTCAGCCTCAAAACCACCCTTTCCCACTTGTCGCCGCGCCAGGCAAAAAAATGCCCATATGTCTGGAGATTGGTCCCAAGCCCAAAGAGCCAGCAGGGAAAACTATGCCTTGTTCTAAAGCTCTTTGGGAACCGCTTGCATAGCCCCACACACCTGCGGGCTGCAGGCTTTCCTGCTGCCTTCAGCCTCAAAACCACCCTTCCCCACTTGTCGCCGCGCCAAGCCCCAAAATGGCCATATGTCTGGAGATGGGTCCAACGCCCAAAGAGCCAGCAGGGAAAACTATGCCTTGTTCTAAAGCTCTTTGGGAACCTCTTGCGTAGCCCCACGGACCTGGGGGCTGCAGGCTTTCCTGCTGCCTTCAGCCTCAAAACCACCCTTTCCCACTTGGCGCCGCGCCAGTCACAAAAATGGCCATATGTCTGGAGATTGGTCCCACGCCCAAAGAGCCAGCAGGGAAAACTATGCCTTGTTCTAAAGCTCTTTGGGAACCTCTTGCGTAGCCCCACACACCTGGGGGCTGCAGGCTTTCCTGCTGCCTTCAGCCTCAAAACCACCCTTCCCCACTTGTTGCCGCGCCAAGCCCCAAAATGGCCATATGTCTGCAGATTGGTCCCACGCCCAAAGAGCCAGCAGGGAAAACTATGCCTTGTTCTAAAGCTCTTTGGGAACCGCTTGCGTAGCCCCACACACCTGGGGGCTGCAGGCTTTCCTGCTGCCTTCAGCCTCAAAACCACCCTTTCCCACTTGGCGCCGCGCCAGGCACAAAAATGGCCATATGGCTGGAGACTGGTCCCACGCCCAAAGAGCCAGCAGGGAAAACTAGGCCTTGTTCTAAAGCTCTTTGGGAACCGCTTGCGTAGCCCCACACAGCTGCGGGCTGCAGGCTTTTTTGGCACTTTCAGCCTCAAAACCACCTATTCCCACTTCTGGCCGCACCAGGCACAAAAATGGCCATATGTCTGTTGATGGGTCCCACGCCCAAAGAGTCAGCAGGGAAAACTAGGCCTTGTTCTAAAGCTCTTTGGGAACCGCTTGCGTAGCCTCACGGACCTGGGGGCTGCAGGCTTTCCTGCTGCCTTCAGCCTCAAAACCACCCTTTCCCACTTGGCGCCGCGCCAAGCCCCAAAATGGACATATGTCTGGAGATGGGTCCAACGCCGAAAGAGCCAGCAGGGAAAACTAGGCCTTGTTCTAAAGCTCTTTGGGAACCGCTTGCGTAGCCCCACACACCTGGGGGCTGCAGGCTTTCCTGCTGCCTTCAGCCTCAAAAACACCCTTTCCCACTTGGCGCCGCGCCAGGCACAAAAATGGCCATATGGCTGAAGACTGGTCCCACGCCCAAAGAGCCAGCAGGGAAAAATAGGCCTTGTTCTAAAGCTCTTTGGGAACCGCTTGCGTAGCCCCACAGACCTGGGGGCTGCAGGCTTTCCTGCTGCCTTCAGCCTCAAAACCACCCTTTCTCACTTGGCGCCGCGCCAGGCACAAAAATGGCCAATGTCTGGAGATTGGTCCCACGCCCAAAGAGCCAGCAGGGAAAACTATGCCTTGTTCTAAAGCTCTTTGGGAACGGCTTGCGTAGCCTCACATACCTGGGGGCTGCAGGCTTTCCTGCTGCCTTCAGCCTCAAAACCACCCTTTCCCACTTGGCGCCGCGCCAGGCAAAAAAATGCCCATATGTCTGGAGATGGGTCCAACGCCCAAAGAGTCAGCAGGGAAAACTAGGCCTTGTTCTAAAGCTCTTTGGGAACCGCTTGCGTAGCCCCACACACCTGGGGGCTGCAGGCTTTCCTGCTGCCTTCAGCCTCAAAACCACCCTTCCCCACTTGTCGCCGCGCCAAGCCCCAAAATGGCCATATGTCTGGAGATGGGTCCAACGCCCAAAGAGTCAGCAGGGAAAACTAGGCCTTGTTCTAAAGCTCTTTGGGAACCGCTTCCGTAGCCCCACACACATGGGGGCTGCAGGCTTTCCTGCTGCCTTCAGCCTCAAAACCACCCTTTCCCACTTGGCGCCGCGCCAGGCACAAAAATGGCCATATGGCTGGAGATTGGTCCCACGCCCAAAGAGCAAGCAGGGAAAACTATGCCTTGTTCTAAAGCTCTTTGGGAACCTCTTGCGTAGCCCCACGGACCTGGGGGCTGCAGGCTTTCCTGCTGCCTTCAGCCTCAAAACCACCCTTTCCCACTTGTTGCCGCGCCAAGCCCCAAAATGGCCATATGTCTGCAGATTGGTCCCACGCCCAAAGAGCCAGCAGGGAAAACTAGGCCTTGTTCTAAAGCTCTTTGGGAACGGCTTGCGTAGCCCCACGGACCTGGGGGCTGCAGGCTTTCCTGCTGCCTTCAGCCTCAAAACCATCCTTTCCCACTTGGCGCCGCGCCAGGCACAAAAATGGCCATATGGCTGGAGACTGGTCCCACACCCAAAGAGCCAGCAGGGAAAACTAGGCCTTGTTCTAAAGCTCTTTGGGAACTGCTTGCGTAGCCCTACACACCTGCGGGCTGCAGGTTTTTTTGGCACTTTCAGCATCAAAACCACCCTTTCCCACTTGTGGCCGCACCAGGCACAAAAATGGCCATATGTCTGTTGATGGGTCCCACGCCCAAAGAGCCAGCATGGAATACGAGGCCTTGTTCTAAAGCTCTTTGGGAACCGCTTGCGTAGCCCCACACACATGGGGGCTGCAGGCTTTCCTGCTGCCTTCAGCCTCAAAACCACCCTTTCCCACTTGGCGCCGCGCCAGGCACAAAAATGGCCATATGGCTGGAGACTGGTCCCACACCCAAAGAGCCAGCAGGGAAAACTATGCCTTGTTCTAAAGCTCTTTGGGAACCGCTTGCGTAGCCCCACGGACCTGGGGGCTGCAGACTTTCCTGCTGCCTTCAGCCTCCAAACCACCCTTTCCCACTTGGCGCCGCGCCAAGCCCCAAAATGGCCATATGTCTGGAGATGGGTCCAACGCCCAAAGAGCCAGCAGGGAAAACTATGCCTTGTTCTAAAGCTCTTTGGGAACGGCTTGCGTAGCCCCACAGACCTGGGGGCTGCAGGCTTTCCTGCTGCCTTCAGCCTCAAAACCACCCTTTCCCACTTGGCGCCGCGCCAGGCAAAAAAATGCCCATATGTCTGGAGATTGGTTCCACGCCCAAAGAGCCAGCAGGGAAAACTAGGCCTTGTTCTAAAGCTCTTTGGGAACCGCTTGCATAGCCCCACACACCTGCGGACTGCAGGCTTTCCTACTGCCTTCAGCCTCAAAACCACCCTTCCCCACTTGTCGCCGCGCCAAGCCCCAAAATGGCCATATGTCTGGAGATGGGTCCAACGCCCAAAGAGTCAGCAGGGAAAACTAGGCCTTGTTCTAAAGCTCTTTAGGAACCGCTTGCGTAGCCCCACACACATGGGGGCTGCAGGCTTTCCTGCTGCCTTCAGCCTCAAAACCACCCTTTCCCACTTGGCGCCGCGCCAGGCACAAAAATGGCCATATGGCTGGAGATTGGTCCCACGCCCAAAGAGCAAGCAGGGAAAACTATGCCTTGTTCTAAAGCTCTTTGGGAACCTCTTGCGTAGCCCCACGGACCTGGGGGCTGCAGGCTTTCCTGCTGCCTTCAGCCTCAAAACCACCCTTCCCCACTTGTTGCCGCGCCAAGCCCCAAAATGGCCATATGGCTGGAGACTGGTCCCACGCCCAAAGAGCCAGCAGGGAAAACTAGGCCTTGTTCTAAAGCTCTTTGGGAACGGCTTGCGTAGCCCCACACACCTGGGGGCTGCAGGCTTTCCTGCTGCCTTCAGCCTCAAAACCATCCTTTCCCACTTGGCGCCGCGCCAGGCACAAAAATGGCCATATGGCTGGAGATTGGTCCCACACCCAAAGAGCCACCAGGGAAAACTAGGCCTTGTTCTAAAGCTCTTTGGGAACCGCTTGCGTAGCCCTACACACCTGGGGGCTGCAGGTTTTTTTGGCACTTTCAGCATCAAAACCACCCTTTCCCACTTGTGGCCGCACCAGGCACAAAAAAGGCCATATGTCTGTTGATGGGTCCCACGCCCAAAGAGCCAGCATGGAATACGAGGCCTTGTTCTAAAGCTCTTTGGGAACCGCTTGCGTAGCCCCACACACATGGGGGCTGCAGGCTTTCCTGCTGCCTTCAGCCTCAAAACCACCCTTTCCCACTTGGCGCCGCGCCAGGCACAAAAATGGCCATATGGCTGGAGACTGGTCCCACACCCAAAGAGCCAGCAGGGAAAACTATGCCTTGTTCTAAAGCTCTTTGGGAACCGCTTGCGTAGCCCCACGGACCTGGGGGCTGCAGACTTTCCTGCTGCCTTCAGCCTCCAAACCACCCTTTCCCACTTGGCGCCGCGCCAAGCCCCAAAATGGCCATATGTCTGGAGATGGGTCCAACGCCCAAAGAGCCAGCAGGGAAAACTATGCCTTGTTCTAAAGCTCTTTGGGAACGGCTTGCGTAGCCCCACAGACCTGGGGGCTGCAGGCTTTCCTGCTGCCTTCAGCCTCAAAAACACCCTTTCCCACTTTGCGCCGCGCCAGGCACAAAAATTGCCATATGGCTGGAGCTTGGTCACACGCCCAAAGAGCCAGCAGGGAAAACTAGGCCTTGTTCTAAAGCTCTTTGGGAACCGCTTGCGTAGCCCCACACACATGGGGGCTGCAGGCTTTTTTGGCACTTTCAGCCTCAAAACCACCTATTCCCACTTCTGGCCGCACCAGGCACAAAAATGGCCATATGTCTGTTGATGGGTCCCACGCCCAAAGAGTCAGCAGGGAAAACTAGGCCTTGTTCTAAAGCTCTTTGGGAACCGCTTGCGTAGCCCTACACACCTGCGGGCTGCAGGCTTTTTTGGCACTTTCAGCATCCATACCACCCTTTCCCACTTGTGGCCGCACCAGGCACAAAAATGGCCATATGTCTGTTGATGGGTCCCACGCCCAAAGAGCCAGCAGGGAAGACTATGCCTTGTTCTAAAGCTCTTTGGGAACCGCTTGCGTAGCCCCACACACCTGGGGGCTGCAGGCTTTCCTGCTGCCTTCAGCCTCAAAACCACCCTTTCCCACTTGGCGCCGCGCCAGGCACAAAAATGGCCATATGGCTAGAAACTGGTCCCACGCGCAAAGAGCCAGCAGGGAAAATTAGGCCTTGTTCTAAAGCCCTTTGGGAACCGCTTGCATAGCCCCACACACCTGCGGTCTGCAGGCTTTCCTGCTGCCTTCAGCCTCAAAACCACCCTTTCCCACTTGTCGCCGCGCCAAGCCCCAAAATGGCCATATGTCTGGAGATGGGTCCAACGCCCAAAGAGCCAGCAGGGAAAACTATGCCTTGTTTTAAAGCTCTTTGGGAACGGCTTGCGTAGCCCCACAGACCTGGGGGCTGCAGGCTTTCCTGCTGCCTTCAGCCTCAAAAACACCCTTTCCCACTTGGCGCCACGCCAGGCACAAAAATTGCCATATGGCTGGAGCTTGGTCCCACGCCCAAAGAGCCAGCAGGGAAAACTATGCCTTGTTCTAAAGCTCTTTGGGAACCGCTTGCGTAGCCCCACACACCTGCGGGCTGCAGGCTTTCCTGCTGCCTTCAGCCTCAAAACCACCCTTTCCCACTTGGCGCCGCGCCAGGCACAAAAATGGCCATATGGCTGGAGACTGGTCCCACGCCCAAAGAGCCAGCAGGGAAAACTAGGCCTTGTTCTAAAGCTCTTTGGGAACCGCTTGCGTAGCCCTACACACCTGCGGGCTGCAGGCTTTTTTGGCACTTTCAGCCTCAAAACCACCCTTTCCCACTTGGCGCCGCGCCAGGCACAAAAATGGCCATATGGCTAGAAACTGGTCCCACGCGCAAAGAGCCAGCAGGGAAAATTAGGCCTTGTTCTAAAGCCCTTTGGGAACCGCTTGCATAGCCCCACACACCTGCGGTCTGCAGGCTTTCCTGCTGCCTTCAGCCTCAAAACCACCCTTTCCCACTTGTCGCCGCGCCAAGCCCCAAAATGGCCATATGTCTGGAGATGGGTCCAACGCCCAAAGAGCCAGCAGGGAAAACTATGCCTTGTTTTAAAGCTCTTTGGGAACGGCTTGCGTAGCCCCACAGACCTGGGGGCTGCAGGCTTTCCTGCTGCCTTCAGCCTCAAAACCACCCTTCCCCACTTGGCGCCGCGCCAGGCAAAAAAATGCCCATATGTCTGGAGATTGGTCCCACGCCCAAAGAGCCAGCAGGGAAAACTAGGCCTTGTTCTAAAGCTCTTTGGGAACCGCTTGCATAGCCCCACACACCTGCGGGCTGCAGGCTTTCCTGCTGCCTTCAGCCTCAAAACCACCCTTCCCCACTTGTCGCCGCGCCAAGCCCCAAAATGGCCATATGACTGTTGATAGGTCCAACGCCCAAAGAGCCAGCAGGGAAAACTATGCCTTGTTCTAAAGCTCTTTGGGAACCTCTTGCGTAGCCCCACGGACCTGGGGGCTGCAGGCTTTCCTGCTGCCTTCAGCCTCAAAACCACCCTTTCCCACTTGGCGCCGTGCCAGGCACAAAAATGGCCATATGGCTGGAGATTGGTCCCACGCCCAAAGAGCCAGCAGGGAAAACTAGGCCTTGTTCTAAAGCTCTTTGGGAACCTCTTGCGTAGCCCCACGGACCTGGGGGCTGCAGGCTTTCCTGCTGCCTTCAGCCTCAAAACCACCCTTTCCCACTTGGCGCCGCGCCAGGCACAAAAATGGCCATATGTCTGCAGATTGGTCCCACGCCCAAAGAGCCAGCAGGGAAAACTAGGCCTTGTTCTAAAGCTCTTTGGGAACGGCTTGCGTAGCCTCACAGACCTGGGGGGTGCAGGCTTTCCTGCTGCCTTCAGCCTCAAAACCACCCTTCCACACTTGGCGCCGCGCCAGGCAAAAAAATGCCCATATGTCTGGAGATTGGTCCCACGCCCAAAGAGCCAGCAGGGAAAACTAGGCCTTGTTCTAAAGCTCTTTGGGAACCGCTTGCATAGCCCCACACACCTGCGGGCTGCAGGCTTTCCTGCTGCCTTCAGCCTCAAAACCACCCTTCCCCACTTGTCGCCGCGCCAAGCCCCAAAATGGCCATATGTCTGCAGATTGGTCCCACGCCCAAAGAGCCAGCAGGGAAAACTAGGCCTTGTTCTAAAGCTCTTTGGGAACCGCTTCCGTAGCCCCACACACCTGGGGGCTGCAGGCTTTCCTGCTGCCTTCAGCCTCAAAACCACCCTTTCCCAATTGGCACCGCGACAGGCACAAAAATGCCCATATGTCTGGAGATTGGTCCCACTCCCAAAGAGCCAGCAGGGAAAACTATGCCTTGTTCTAAAGCTCTTTGGGAACCGCTTGCGTAGCCCCACACACCTGGGGGCTGCAGGCTTTCCTGCTGCCTTCAGCCTCAAAACCATCCTTTCCCACTTGGCGCCGCGCCAGGCACAAAAATGGCCACATGGCTGGAGACTGGTCCCACACCCAAAGAGCCAGCAGGGAAAACTAGGCCTTGTTCTAAAGCTCTTTGGGAACGGCTTGCGTAGCCCCACACACCTGGGGGCTGCAGGCTTTCCTGCTGCCTTCAGCCTCAAAACCATCCTTTCCCACTTGGCGCCGCGCCAGGCACAAAAATGGCCATATGGCTGGAGATTGGTCCCACACCCAAAGAGCCACCAGGGAAAACTAGGCCTTGTTCTAAAGCTCTTTGGGAACCGCTTGCGTAGCCCTACACACCTGGGGGCTGCAGGTTTTTTTGGCACTTTCAGCATCAAAACCACCCTTTCCCACTTGTGGCCGCACCAGGCACAAAAAAGGCCATATGTCTGTTGATGGGTCCCACGCCCAAAGAGCCAGCATGGAATACGAGGCCTTGTTCTAAAGCTCTTTGGGAACCGCTTGCGTAGCCCCACACACATGGGGGCTGCAGGCTTTCCTGCTGCCTTCAGCCTCAAAACCACCCTTTCCCACTTGGCGCCGCGCCAGGCACAAAAATGGCCATATGGCTGGAGACTGGTCCCACACCCAAAGAGCCAGCAGGGAAAACTATGCCTTGTTCTAAAGCTCTTTGGGAACCGCTTGCGTAGCCCCACGGACCTGGGGGCTGCAGACTTTCCTGCTGCCTTCAGCCTCCAAACCACCCTTTCCCACTTGGCGCCGCGCCAAGCCCCAAAATGGCCATATGTCTGGAGATGGGTCCAACGCCCAAAGAGCCAGCAGGGAAAACTATGCCTTGTTCTAAAGCTCTTTGGGAACGGCTTGCGTAGCCCCACAGACCTGGGGGCTGCAGGCTTTCCTGCTGCCTTCAGCCTCAAAAACACCCTTTCCCACTTTGCGCCGCGCCAGGCACAAAAATTGCCATATGGCTGGAGCTTGGTCACACGCCCAAAGAGCCAGCAGGGAAAACTAGGCCTTGTTCTAAAGCTCTTTGGGAACCGCTTGCGTAGCCCCACACACATGGGGGCTGCAGGCTTTTTTGGCACTTTCAGCCTCAAAACCACCTATTCCCACTTCTGGCCGCACCAGGCACAAAAATGGCCATATGTCTGTTGATGGGTCCCACGCCCAAAGAGTCAGCAGGGAAAACTAGGCCTTGTTCTAAAGCTCTTTGGGAACCGCTTGCGTAGCCCTACACACCTGCGGGCTGCAGGCTTTTTTGGCACTTTCAGCATCCATACCACCCTTTCCCACTTGTGGCCGCACCAGGCACAAAAATGGCCATATGTCTGTTGATGGGTCCCACGCCCAAAGAGCCAGCAGGGAAGACTATGCCTTGTTCTAAAGCTCTTTGGGAACCGCTTGCGTAGCCCCACACACCTGGGGGCTGCAGGCTTTCCTGCTGCCTTCAGCCTCAAAACCACCCTTTCCCACTTGGCGCCGCGCCAGGCACAAAAATGGCCATATGGCTAGAAACTGGTCCCACGCGCAAAGAGCCAGCAGGGAAAATTAGGCCTTGTTCTAAAGCCCTTTGGGAACCGCTTGCATAGCCCCACACACCTGCGGTCTGCAGGCTTTCCTGCTGCCTTCAGCCTCAAAACCACCCTTTCCCACTTGTCGCCGCGCCAAGCCCCAAAATGGCCATATGTCTGGAGATGGGTCCAACGCCCAAAGAGCCAGCAGGGAAAACTATGCCTTGTTTTAAAGCTCTTTGGGAACGGCTTGCGTAGCCCCACAGACCTGGGGGCTGCAGGCTTTCCTGCTGCCTTCAGCCTCAAAAACACCCTTTCCCACTTGGCGCCACGCCAGGCACAAAAATTGCCATATGGCTGGAGCTTGGTCCCACGCCCAAAGAGCCAGCAGGGAAAACTATGCCTTGTTCTAAAGCTCTTTGGGAACCGCTTGCGTAGCCCCACACACCTGCGGGCTGCAGGCTTTCCTGCTGCCTTCAGCCTCAAAACCACCCTTTCCCACTTGGCGCCGCGCCAGGCACAAAAATGGCCATATGGCTGGAGACTGGTCCCACGCCCAAAGAGCCAGCAGGGAAAACTAGGCCTTGTTCTAAAGCTCTTTGGGAACCGCTTGCGTAGCCCTACACACCTGCGGGCTGCAGGCTTTTTTGGCACTTTCAGCCTCAAAACCACCCTTTCCCACTTGGCGCCGCGCCAGGCACAAAAATGGCCATATGGCTAGAAACTGGTCCCACGCGCAAAGAGCCAGCAGGGAAAATTAGGCCTTGTTCTAAAGCCCTTTGGGAACCGCTTGCATAGCCCCACACACCTGCGGTCTGCAGGCTTTCCTGCTGCCTTCAGCCTCAAAACCACCCTTTCCCACTTGTCGCCGCGCCAAGCCCCAAAATGGCCATATGTCTGGAGATGGGTCCAACGCCCAAAGAGCCAGCAGGGAAAACTATGCCTTGTTTTAAAGCTCTTTGGGAACGGCTTGCGTAGCCCCACAGACCTGGGGGCTGCAGGCTTTCCTGCTGCCTTCAGCCTCAAAACCACCCTTCCCCACTTGGCGCCGCGCCAGGCAAAAAAATGCCCATATGTCTGGAGATTGGTCCCACGCCCAAAGAGCCAGCAGGGAAAACTAGGCCTTGTTCTAAAGCTCTTTGGGAACCGCTTGCATAGCCCCACACACCTGCGGGCTGCAGGCTTTCCTGCTGCCTTCAGCCTCAAAACCACCCTTCCCCACTTGTCGCCGCGCCAAGCCCCAAAATGGCCATATGACTGTTGATAGGTCCAACGCCCAAAGAGCCAGCAGGGAAAACTATGCCTTGTTCTAAAGCTCTTTGGGAACCTCTTGCGTAGCCCCACGGACCTGGGGGCTGCAGGCTTTCCTGCTGCCTTCAGCCTCAAAACCACCCTTTCCCACTTGGCGCCGTGCCAGGCACAAAAATGGCCATATGGCTGGAGATTGGTCCCACGCCCAAAGAGCCAGCAGGGAAAACTAGGCCTTGTTCTAAAGCTCTTTGGGAACCTCTTGCGTAGCCCCACGGACCTGGGGGCTGCAGGCTTTCCTGCTGCCTTCAGCCTCAAAACCACCCTTTCCCACTTGGCGCCGCGCCAGGCACAAAAATGGCCATATGTCTGCAGATTGGTCCCACGCCCAAAGAGCCAGCAGGGAAAACTAGGCCTTGTTCTAAAGCTCTTTGGGAACGGCTTGCGTAGCCTCACAGACCTGGGGGGTGCAGGCTTTCCTGCTGCCTTCAGCCTCAAAACCACCCTTCCACACTTGGCGCCGCGCCAGGCAAAAAAATGCCCATATGTCTGGAGATTGGTCCCACGCCCAAAGAGCCAGCAGGGAAAACTAGGCCTTGTTCTAAAGCTCTTTGGGAACCGCTTGCATAGCCCCACACACCTGCGGGCTGCAGGCTTTCCTGCTGCCTTCAGCCTCAAAACCACCCTTCCCCACTTGTCGCCGCGCCAAGCCCCAAAATGGCCATATGTCTGGAGATGGGTCCAACGCCCAAAGAGCCAGCAGGGAAAACTATGCCTTGTTCTAAAGCTCTTTGGGAACCTCTTGCGTAGCCCCACACACCTGGGGGCTGCAGGCTTTCCTGCTGCCTTCAGCCTCAAAACCACCCTTTCCCACTTGGCGCCGCGCCAGGCACAAAAATGGCCATATGGCTGGAGATTGGTCCCACGCCCAAAGAGCCAGCAGGGAAAACTATGCCTTGTTCTAAAGCTCTTTGGGAACCTCTTGCGTAGCCCCACGGACCTGGGGGCTGCAGGCTTTCCTGCTGCCTTCAGCCTCAAAACCACCCTTCCCCACTTGTTGCCGCGCCAAGCCCCAAAATGGCCATATGTCTGCAGATTGGTCCCACGCCCAAAGAGCCAGCAGGGAAAACTAGGCCTTGTTCTAAAGCTCTTTGGGAACCGCTTCCGTAGCCCCACACACCTGGGGGCTGCAGGCTTTCCTGCTGCCTTCAGCCTCAAAACCACCCTTTCCCAATTGGCACCGCGACAGGCACAAAAATGCCCATATGTCTGGAGATTGGTCCCACTCCCAAAGAGCCAGCAGGGAAAACTATGCCTTGTTCTAAAGCTCTTTGGGAACCGCTTGCGTAGCCCCACACACCTGGGGGCTGCAGGCTTTCCTGCTGCCTTCAGCCTCAAAACCATCCTTTCCCACTTGGCGCCGCGCCAGGCACAAAAATGGCCACATGGCTGGAGACTGGTCCCACACCCAAAGAGCCAGCAGGGAAAACTAGGCCTTGTTCTAAAGCTCTTTGGGAACCACTTGCGTAGCCCTACACACCTGCGGGCTGCAGGCTTTTTTGGCACTTTCAGCATCAAAACCACCCTTTCCCACTTGTGGCCGCATCAGGCACAAAAATGGCCATATGTCTGTTGATGGGTCCCACGCCCAAAGAGTCAGCAGGGAAAACTAGGCCTTGTTCTAAAGCTCTTTGGGAACCGCTTGCGTAGCCCTACACACCTGCGGGCTGCAGGCTTTTTTGGCACTTTCAGCCTCAAAACCACCCTTTCCCACTTGGCGCCGCGCCAGGCACAAAAATGGCCATATGTCTGTTGATGGGTCCCACGCCCAAAGAGTCAGCAGGGAAAACTAGGCCTTGTTCTAAAGCTCTTTGGGAACCGCTTGCGTAGCCCCACACACATGGGGGCTGCAGGCTTTCCTGCTGCCTTCAGCCTCAAAAACACCCTTTCTCACTTGGCGCCGCGCCAGGCACAAAAATGGCAAATGTCTGGAGATTGGTCCCACGCCCAAAGAGCCAGCAGGGAAAACTATGCCTTGTTCTAAAGCTCTTTGGGAACGGCTTGCGTAGCCTCACAGACCTGGGGGCTGCAGGCTTTCCTGCTGCCTTCAGCCTCAAAACCACCCTTTCCCACTTGGCGCCGCGCCAGGCAAAAAAATGCCCATATGTCTGGAGATTGGTCCCACGCCCAAAGAGCCAGCAGGGAAAACTAGGCCTTGTTCTAAAGCTCTTTGGGAACCGCTTGCATAGCCCCACACACCTGCGGGCTGCAGGCTTTCCTGCTGCCTTCAGCCTCAAAACCACCCTTCCCCACTTGTCGCCGCGCCAAGCCCCAAAATGGCCATTTGTCTGGAGATGGGTCCAACGCCCAAAGAGCCAGCAGGGAAAACTATGCCTTGTTCTAAAGCTCTTTGGGAACCTCTTGCGTAGCCCCACACACCTGGGGGCTGCAGGCTTTCCTGCTGCCTTCAGCCTCAAAACCACCCTTTCCCACTTGGCGCCGCGCCAGGCACAAAAATGGCCATATGGCTGGAGATTGGTCCCACGCCCAAAGAGCCAGCAGGGAAAACTATGCCTTGTTCTAAAGCTCTTTGGGAACCTCTTGCGTAGCCCCCCGGACCTGGGGGCTGCAGGCTTTCCTGCTGCCTTCAGCCTCAAAACCACCCTTCCCCACTTGTTACCGCGCCAAGCCCCAAAATGGCCATATGTCTGCAGATTGGTCCCACGCCCAAAGAGCCAGCAGGGAAAACTAGGCCTTGTTCTAAAGCTCTTTGGGAACCGCTTGCGTAGCCCCACAGACCTGGGGGCTGCAGGCTTTCCTGCTGCCTTCAGCCTCAAAACCACCCTTTCCCAATTGGCACCGCGACAGGCACAAAAATGGCCATATGTCTGGAGATTGGTCCCACGCCCAAAGAGCCAGCAGGGAAAACTATGCCTTGTTCTAAAGCTCTTTGGGAACCGCTTGCGTAGCCCCACACACATGGGGGCTGCAGGCTTTCCTGCTGCCTTCAGCCTCAAAAACACCCTTTCCCACTTGGCGCCGCGCCAGGCACAAAAATGGCCATATGGCTGGAGACTGGTCCCACGCCCAAAGAGCCAGCAGGGAAAACTATGCCTTGTTCTAAAGCTCTTTGGGAACCGCTTGCGTAGCCCCACACACCTGGGGGCTGCAGGCTTTTTCGGCACTTTCAGCCTGAAAAACACCCTTTCCCACTTGGCGCCGCGCCAGGCACAAAAATGGCCATATGGCTGGAGACTGGTCCCACACCCAAAGAGCCAGCAGGGAAAACTAGGCCTTGTTCTAAAGCTCTTTAGGAACCGCTTGCGTAGCCCCACAGACCTGGGGGCTGCAGGCTTTCCTGCTGCCTTCAGCCTCAAAAAAACCCTTCCCCACTTGTGGCCGCGCCAAGTCCCAAAATGGCCATATGTCTGGAGATGAGTCCAACGCCCAAAGAGCCAGCAGGGAAAACTATGCCTTGTTCTAAAGCTCTTTGGGAACGGCTTGCGTAGCCCCACACACCTGGGTGCCTCAGGCTTTCCTGCTGCCTTCAGCCTCAAAACCACCCTTTCCCACTTGGCGCCGCGCCAGGCACAAAAATGGCCATATGGCTAGAAACTGGTCCCACGCGCAAAGAGCCAGCAGGGAAAATTAGGCCTTGTTCTAAATCTCTTTGGGAACCGCTTGCATAGCCCCACACACCTGGGGGCTGCAGGCTTTCCTGCTGCCTTCAGCCTCAAAACCACCCTTTCCCACTTGTGGCCGCGCCAAGTCCCAAAATGGCCATATGTCTGGAGATGGGTCCAACGCCGAAAGAGCCAGCAGGGAAAACTATGCCTTGTTCTAAAGCTCTTTGGGAACGGCTTGCGTAGCCCCACACACCTGGGGGCTGCAGGCTTTCCTGCTGCCTTCAGCCTCAAAAACACCCTTTCCCACTTGGCGCCACGCCAGGCACAAAAATGGCCATAGGTATGGATATGGGTCCCACACCCAAACAGCCAGCAGGGAAAACTATGCCTTGTTCTAAAGCTCTTTGGGAAACGCTTGCGTAGCCCCACACACCTGGGGGCTGCAGCCTTTCCTGCTGCCTTCAGCCTCAAAACCACCCTTTCCCACTTGGCGCCGCGCCAGGCACAAAAATTGCCATATGGCTGGAGCTTGGTCCCACGCCCAAAGAGCCAGCAGGGAAAACTATGCCTTGTTCTAAAGCTCTTTGGGAACTGCTTGCGTAGCCCCACGGACCTGCGGGCTGCAGGCTTTCCTGCTGCCTTCAGCCTCAAAACCACCCTTTCCCACTTGGCGCCGCGCCAGGCACAAAAATGGCCATATGGCTGGAGACTGGTCCCACGCCCAAAGAGCCAGCAGGGAAAACTAGGCCTTGTTCTAAAGCTCTTTGGGAACCGCTTGCGTAGCCCCGCACAGCTGCGGGCTGCAGGCTTTTTTGGCACTTTCAGCCTCAAAACCACCCTTTCCCACTTGGCGCCGCGCCAGGCACAAAAATGGCCATAAGTCTGTTGATGGGTCCCACGCCCAAAGAGTCAGCAGGGAAAACTAGGCCTTGTTCTAAAGCTCTTTGGGAACCGCTTGCGTAGCCCCACACACATGGGGGCTGCAGGCTTTCCTGCTGCCTTGAGCCTCAAAACCACCCTTTCTCACTTGGCGCCGCGCCAGGCACAAAAATGGCCAATGTCTGGAGATTGGTCCCACGCCCAAAGAGCCAGCAGGGAAAACTATGCCTTGTTCTAAAGCTCTTTGGGAACGGCTTGCGTAGCCTCACAGACCTGGGGGCTGCAGGCTTTCCTGCTGCCTTCAGCCTCAAAACCACCCTTTCACACTTGGCGCCGCGCCAGGCAAAAAAATGCCCATATGTCTGGAGATTGGTCCCACGCCCAAAGAGCCAGCAGGGAAAACTAGGCCTTGTTCTAAAGCTCTTTGGGAACCGCTTGCATAGCCCCACACACCTGCGGGCTGCAGGCTTTCCTGCTGCCTTCAGCCTCAAAACCACCCTTCCCCACTTGTCGCCGCGCCAAGCCCCAAAATGGCCATATGTCTGGAGATTGGTCCAACGCCCAAAGAGCCAGCAGGGAAAACTATGCATTGTTCTAAAGCTCTTTGGGAACCTCTTGCGTAGCCCCACGGACCTGGGGGCTGCAGGCTTTCCTGCTGCCTTCAGCCTCAAAACCACCCTTTCCCACTTGGCGCCGCGCCAGGCACAAAAATGGCCATATGGCTGGAGATTGGTCCCACGCCCAAAGAGCCAGCAGGGAAAACTATGCCTTGTTCTAAAGCTCTTTGGGAACCTCTTGCGTAGCCCCACGGACCTGGGGGCTGCAGGCTTTCCTGCTGCCTTCAGCCTCAAAACCACCCTTCCCCACTTGTTGCCGCGCCAAGCCCCAAAATGGCCATATGTCTGCAGATTGGTCCCACGCCCAAAGAGCCAGCAGGGAAAACTAGGCCTTGTTCTAAAGCTCTTTGGGAACCGCTTGCGTAGCCCCACACACCTGGGGGCTGCAGGCTTTCCTGCTGCCTTCAGCCTCAAAACCACCCTTTCCCAATTGGCACCGCGACAGACACAAAAATGGCCATATGTCTGGAGATTGGTCCCACGCCCAAAGAGCCAGCAGGGAAAACTATGCCTTGTTCTAAAGCTCTTTGGGAACCACTTGCGTAGCCCCACAGACCTGGGGGCTGCAGGCTTTCCTGCTGCCTTCAGCCTCAAAACCATCCTTTCCCACTTGGCGCCGCGCCAGGCACAAAAATGGCCACATGGCTGGAGACTGGTCCCACACCCAAAGAGCCAGCAGGGAAAACTAGGCCTTGTTCTAAAGCTCTTTGGGAACCGCTTGCGTAGCCCTACACACCTGCGGGCTGCAGGCTTTTTTGGCACTTTCAGCATCAAAACCACCATTTCCCACTTGTGGCCGCATCAGGCACAAAAATGGCCATATGTCTGTTGATGGGTCCCACGCCCAAAGAGCCATCAGGGAATACTAGGCCTTGTTCTAAAGCTCTTTGGGAACCGCTTGCGTAGCCCCACGGACCTGGGGGCTGCAGGCTTTCCTGCTGCCTTCAGCCTCAAAACCACCCTTTCCCACTTGGCGCCGCGCCAAGCCCCAAAATGGCCATATGTCTGGAGATGGGTCCAACGCCCAAAGAGCCAGCAGGGAAAACTATGCCTTGTTCTAAAGCTCTTTGGGAACGGCTTGCGTAGCCCCACTCACCTGGGGGCTGCAGGCTTTCCTGCTGCCTTCAGCCTCAAAAACACCCTTTCCCACTTTGCGCCGCGCCAGGCACAAAAACTGCCATATGGCTGGAGCTTGGTCACACGCCCAAAGAGCCAGCAGGGAAAACTAGGCCTTGTTCTAAAGCTCTTTGGGAACCGCTTGCGTAGCCCCACACACCTGGGGGCTGCAGGCTTTCCTGCTGCCTTCAGCCTCAAAACCACCCTTTCCCACTTGGCGCCGCGCCAGGCACAAAAATGGCCATATGTCTGGAGACTGGTCCCACGCCCAAAGAGCCAGCAGGGAAAACTAGGCCTTGTTCTAAAGCTCTTTGGGAACCGCTTGCGTAGCTCCACACAGCTGCGGGCTGCAGGCTTTTTTGGCACTTTCAGCCTCAAAACCACCTATTCCCACTTCTGGTCGCACCAGGCACAAAAATGGCCATATGTCTGTTGATGGGTCCCACGCCCAAGGAGTCAGCAGGGAAAACTAGGCCTTGTTCTAAAGCTCTTTGGGAACCGCTTGCGTAGTCCCACACACCTGGGGGCTGCAGGCTTTTTTGGCACTTTCAGCATCCATACCACCCTTTCCCACTTGTGGCCGCACCAGGCACAAAAATGGCCATATGTCTGTTGATGGGTCCCACGCCCAAAGAGCCAGCAGGGAAAACTAGGCCTTGTTCTAAAGCTCTTTGGGACCGCTTGCGTAGCCCCACACAGCTGCTGGCTGCAGGCTTTTTTGGCACTTTCAGTCTCAAAACCACCCTTTCCCACTTGGCGCCGCGCCAGGCACAAAAATGGCCATATGTCTGTTGATGGGTCCCACGCCCAAAGAGCCATCAGGGAATACTAGGCCTTGTTCTAAAGCTCTTTGGGAACCGCTTGCGTAGCCCCACGGACCTGGGGGCTGCAGGCTTTCCTGCTGCCTTCAGCCTCAAAACCACCCTTTCCCACTTGGCGCCGCGCCAAGCCCCAAAATGGCCATATGTCTGGAGATGGGTCCAACGCCCAAAGAGCCAGCAGGGAAAACTATGCCTTGTTCTAAAGCTCTTTGGGAACGGCTTGCGTAGCCCCACAGACCTGGGGGCTGCAGGCTTTCCTGCTGCCTTCAGCCTCAAAAACACCCTTTCCCACTTTGCGCCGCGCCAGGCACAAAAACTGCCATATGGCTGGAGCTTGGTCACACGCCCAAAGAGCCAGCAGGGAAAACTAGGCCTTGTTCTAAAGCTCTTTGGGAACCGCTTGCGTAGCCCCACACACCTGGGGGCTGCAGGCTTTCCTGCTGCCTTCAGCCTCAAAACCACCCTTTCCCACTTGGCGCCGCGCCAGGCACAAAAATGGCCATATGTCTGGAGACTGGTCCCACGCCCAAAGAGCCAGCAGGGAAAACTAGGCCTTGTTCTAAAGCTCTTTGGGAACCGCTTGCGTAGCTCCACACAGCTGCGGGCTGCAGGCTTTTTTGGCACTTTCAGCCTCAAAACCACCTATTCCCACTTCTGGTCGCACCAGGCACAAAAATGGCCATATGTCTGTTGATGGGTCCCACGCCCAAGGAGTCAGCAGGGAAAACTAGGCCTTGTTCTAAAGCTCTTTGGGAACCGCTTGCGTAGTCCCACACACCTGGGGGCTGCAGGCTTTTTTGGCACTTTCAGCATCCATACCACCCTTTCCCACTTGTGGCCGCACCAGGCACAAAAATGGCCATATGTCTGTTGATGGGTCCCACGCCCAAAGAGCCAGCAGGGAAAACTAGGCCTTGTTCTAAAGCTCTTTGGGACCGCTTGCGTAGCCCCACACAGCTGCTGGCTGCAGGCTTTTTTGGCACTTTCAGCCTCAAAACCACCCTTTCCCACTTGGCGCCGCGCCAGGCACAAAAATGGCCATATGTCTGTTGATGGGTCCCACGCCCAAAGAGTCAGCAGGGAAAACTAGGCCTTGTTCTAAAGCTCTTTGGGAACTGCTTGCGTAGCCCCACACACCTGCGGGCTGCAGGCTTTCCTGCTGCCTTCAGCCTCAAAACCACCCTTTCCCACTTGGCGCCGCGAAAGGCACAAAAATGCCCATATGTCTGGAGATTGGTCCCACACCCAAAGAGCCAGCAGGGAAAACTATGCCTTGTTCTAAAGCTCTTTGGGAACCTCTTGCGTAGCCCCACGGACCTGGGGGCTGCAGGCTTTCCTGCTGCCTTCAGCCTCAAAACCACCCTTTCCCACTTGGCGCCACGCCAGTCACAAAAATTGGCATAGGTATGGATATGGGTCCCACACCCAAGGAGCCAGCAGGGAAAACTATGCCTTGTTCTAAAGCTCTTTGGAACCGCTTGCGTAGCCCCATGGACCTGTGGGCTGCAGGCTTTCCTGCTGCCTTCAGCCTCAAAACCACCCTTTCCCACTTGGCACCGCGCCAGGCACAAAAATGGCCATATGTATGGAGATTGGTCCCACACCCAAAGAGCCAGCAGGGAAAACTATGCCTTGTTCTAAAGCTCTTTGGGAACGGCTTGCGCAGCCCCACGGACCTGGGGGCTGCAGGCTTTCCTGCTGCCTTCAGCCTCAAAACCACCCTTTCCCACTTGGCGCCGCGCCAGGCAAAAAAATGGCCATATGGCTAGAGACTGGTCCCACGCCCAAAGAGCCAGCAGGGAAAACTATGCCTTGTTCTAAAGCTCTTTGGGAACTGCTTGCATAGCCCCACGGACCTGGGGGCTGCAGGCTTTCCTGCTGCCTTCAGCCTCAAAACCACCCTTTCCCACTTGGCGCCGCGCCAAGCCCCACAATGGCCATATGTCTGGAGATGAGTCCAACGCCCAAAGAGCCAGCAGGGAAAACTATGCCTTGTTCTAAAGCTCTTTGGGAGCCGCTTGCGTAGCCCCACACACCTGCGGGCTGCAGGCTTTCCTGCTGCCTTCAGCCTCTAAAACACCCTTTCCCACTTGGCGACGCGCCAGGCACAAAAATGCCCATATGGCTGGAGACTGGTCCCACGCCCAAAGAGCCAGCAGGGAAAACTAGGCCTTGTTCTAAAGCTCTTTGGGAACCGCTTGCGTAGCCCCACACACCTGGGGGCTGCAGGCTTTTTTGGCACTTTCAGCCTCAAAACCACCCTTTCCCACTTGGCGCCGCGCCAGGCACAAAAATGGCCATATGTCTGTTGATGGGTCCCACGCCCAAAGAGTCAGCAGGGAAAACTAGGCCTTGTTCTAAAGCTCTTTGGGAACCGCTTGCGTAGCCCCACACACCTGGGGTCTGCAGGCTTTCCTGCTGCCTTCAGCCTCAAAACCACCCTTTCCCACTTGGCGCCGCGCCAGGCACAAAAATGGCCATATGTCTGGAGATTGGCCCCACGCCCAAAGAGCCAGCAGGGAAAACTATGCCTTGTTCTAAAGCTCTTTGGGAACCTCTTGCGTAGCCCCACGGACCTGGGGGCTGCAGGCTTTCCTGCTGCCTTCAGCCTCAAAACCATCCTTCCCCACTTGTTGCCGCGCCAAGCCCCAAAATGGCCATATGTCTGCAGATTGGTCCCATGCCCAAAGAGCCAGCAGGGAAGACTATGCCTTGTTCTAAAGCTCTTTGGGAACCGCTTGCGTAGCCCCACACACCTGGGGGCTGCAGGCTTTCCTGCTGCCTTCAGCCTCAAAACCACCCTTTCCCACTTGGCGCCGCGCCAGGCAGAAAAATGGCCATATGGCTAGAAACTGGTCCCACGCCCAAAGAGCCAGCAGGGAAAATTAGGCCTTGTTCTAAAGCTCTTTGGGAACCGCTTGCATAGCCCCACACACCTGCGGGCTGCAGGCTTTCCTGCTGCCTTCAGCCTCAAAACCACCCTTCCCCACTTGTCGCCGCGCCAAGCCCCAAAATGGCCATATGTCTGGAGATTGGTCCAACGCCCAAAGAGCCAGCAGGGAAAACTATGCATTGTTCTAAAGCTCTTTGGGAACCTCTTGCGTAGCCCCACGGACCTGGGGGCTGCAGGCTTTCCTGCTGCCTTCAGCCTCAAAACCACCCTTTCCCACTTGGCGCCGCGCCAGGCACAAAAATGGCCATATGGCTGGAGATTGGTCCCACGCCCAAAGAGCCAGCAGGGAAAACTATGCCTTGTTCTAAAGCTCTTTGGGAACCTCTTGCGTAGCCCCACGGACCTGGGGGCTGCAGGCTTTCCTGCTGCCTTCAGCCTCAAAACCACCCTTCCCCACTTGTTGCCGCGCCAAGCCCCAAAATGGCCATATGTCTGCAGATTGGTCCCACGCCCAAAGAGCCAGCAGGGAAAACTAGGCCTTGTTCTAAAGCTCTTTGGGAACCGCTTGCGTAGCCCCACACACCTGGGGGCTGCAGGCTTTCCTGCTGCCTTCAGCCTCAAAACCACCCTTTCCCAATTGGCACCGCGACAGGCACAAAAATGGCCATATGTCTGGAGATTGGTCCCACGCCCAAAGAGCCAGCAGGGAAAACTATGCCTTGTTCTAAATCTCTTTGGGAACCACTTGCGTAGCCCCACACACCTGGGGGCTGCAGGCTTTCCTGCTGCCTTCAGCCTCAAAACCATCCTTTCCCACTTGGCGCCGCGCCAGGCACAAAAATGGCCACATGGCTGGAGACTGGTCCCACACCCAAAGAGCCAGCAGGGAAAACTAGGCCTTGTTCTAAAGCTCTTTGGGAACCGCTTGCGTAGCCCTACACACCTGCGGGCTGCAGGCTTTTTTGGCACTTTCAGCATCAAAACCACCATTTCCCACTTGGCGCCGCGCCAGGCACAAAAATGGCCATATGTCTGTTGATGGGTCCCACGCCCAAAGAGCCATCAGGGAATACTAGGCCTTGTTCTAAAGCTCTTTGGGAACCGCTTGCGTAGCCCCACGGACCTGGGGGCTGCAGGCTTTCCTGCTGCCTTCAGCCTCAAAACCACCCTTTCCCACTTGGCGCCGCGCCAAGCCCCAAAATGGCCATATGTCTGGAGATGGGTCCAACGCCCAAAGAGCCAGCAGGGAAAACTATGCCTTGTTCTAAAGCTCTTTGGGAACGGCTTGCGTAGCCCCACAGACCTGGGGGCTGCAGGCTTTCCTGCTGCCTTCAGCCTCAAAAACACCCTTTCCCACTTTGCGCCGCGCCAGGCACAAAAACTGCCATATGGCTGGAGCTTGGTCACACGCCCAAAGAGCCAGCAGGGAAAACTAGGCCTTGTTCTAAAGCTCTTTGGGAACCGCTTGCGTAGCCCCACACACCTGGGGGCTGCAGGCTTTCCTGCTGCCTTCAGCCTCAAAACCACCCTTTCCCACTTGGCGCCGCGCCAGGCACAAAAATGGCCATATGTCTGGAGACTGGTCCCACGCCCAAAGAGCCAGCAGGGAAAACTAGGCCTTGTTCTAAAGCTCTTTGGGAACCGCTTGCGTAGCTCCACACAGCTGCGGGCTGCAGGCTTTTTTGGCACTTTCAGCCTCAAAACCACCTATTCCCACTTCTGGTCGCACCAGGCACAAAAATGGCCATATGTCTGTTGATGGGTCCCACGCCCAAGGAGTCAGCAGGGAAAACTAGGCCTTGTTCTAAAGCTCTTTGGGAACCGCTTGCGTAGTCCCACACACCTGGGGGCTGCAGGCTTTTTTGGCACTTTCAGCATCCATACCACCCTTTCCCACTTGTGGCCGCACCAGGCACAAAAATGGCCATATGTCTGTTGATGGGTCCCACGCCCAAAGAGCCAGCAGGGAAAACTAGGCCTTGTTCTAAAGCTCTTTGGGACCGCTTGCGTAGCCCCACACAGCTGCTGGCTGCAGGCTTTTTTGGCACTTTCAGCCTCAAAACCACCCTTTCCCACTTGGCGCCGCGCCAGGCACAAAAATGGCCATATGTCTGTTGATGGGTCCCACGCCCAAAGAGTCAGCAGGGAAAACTAGGCCTTGTTCTAAAGCTCTTTGGGAACTGCTTGCGTAGCCCCACACACCTGCGGGCTGCAGGCTTTCCTGCTGCCTTCAGCCTCAAAACCACCCTTTCCCACTTGGCGCCGCGAAAGGCACAAAAATGCCCATATGTCTGGAGATTGGTCCCACACCCAAAGAGCCAGCAGGGAAAACTATGCCTTGTTCTAAAGCTCTTTGGGAACCTCTTGCGTAGCCCCACGGACCTGGGGGCTGCAGGCTTTCCTGCTGCCTTCAGCCTCAAAACCACCCTTTCCCACTTGGCGCCACGCCAGTCACAAAAATTGGCATAGGTATGGATATGGGTCCCACACCCAAGGAGCCAGCAGGGAAAACTATGCCTTGTTCTAAAGCTCTTTGGAACCGCTTGCGTAGCCCCATGGACCTGTGGGCTGCAGGCTTTCCTGCTGCCTTCAGCCTCAAAACCACCCTTTCCCACTTGGCACCGCGCCAGGCACAAAAATGGCCATATGTATGGAGATTGGTCCCACACCCAAAGAGCCAGCAGGGAAAACTATGCCTTGTTCTAAAGCTCTTTGGGAACGGCTTGCGCAGCCCCACGGACCTGGGGGCTGCAGGCTTTCCTGCTGCCTTCAGCCTCAAAACCACCCTTTCCCACTTGGCGCCGCGCCAGGCAAAAAAATGGCCATATGGCTAGAGACTGGTCCCACGCCCAAAGAGCCAGCAGGGAAAACTATGCCTTGTTCTAAAGCTCTTTGGGAACTGCTTGCATAGCCCCACGGACCTGGGGGCTGCAGGCTTTCCTGCTGCCTTCAGCCTCAAAACCACCCTTTCCCACTTGGCGCCGCGCCAAGCCCCACAATGGCCATATGTCTGGAGATGAGTCCAACGCCCAAAGAGCCAGCAGGGAAAACTATGCCTTGTTCTAAAGCTCTTTGGGAGCCGCTTGCGTAGCCCCACACACCTGCGGGCTGCAGGCTTTCCTGCTGCCTTCAGCCTCTAAAACACCCTTTCCCACTTGGCGCCGCGCCAGGCACAAAAATGGCCATATGGCTCGAGACTGGTCCCACGCCCAAAGAGCCAGCAGGGAAAACTAGGCCTTGTTCTAAAGCTCTTTGGGAACCGCTTGCGTAGCCCCACACAGCTGCGGGCTGCAGGCTTTTTTGGCACTTTCAGCCTCAACACCACCCTTTCCCACTTGTCGCCGCTCCAAGCACAAAAATGCCCATATGTCTGGAGATGGGTCCAACGCCGAAAGAGCCAGCAGGGAAAACTATGCCTTGTTTTAAAGCTCTTTGGGAACCGCTTGCGTAACCCCACAGACCTGGGGGCTGCAGGCTTTCCTGCTGCCTTCAGCCTCAAAAACACCCTTTCCCACTTGGCGCCACGCCAGGCACAAAAATTGCCATATGGCTGGAGCTTGGTCCCACGCCCAAAGAGCCAGCAGGGAAGACTAGGCCTTGTTCTAAAGGTCTTTGGGAACCGCTTGCGTAGCCCCACACACCTGGGGGCTGCAGGCTTTCCTGCTGCCTTCAGCCTCAAAACCACCCTTTCCCACTTGTCGCCGCGCCAAGCCCCAAAATGGCCATATGTCTGGAGACGGGTCCAACGCCGAAAGAGCAAGCAGGGAAAACAATGCCTTGTTTTAAAGCTCTTTGGGAACGGCTTGCGTAGCCCCACAGACCTGGGGGCTGCAGGCTTTCCTGCTGCCTTCAGCCTCAAAAACACCCTTTCCCACTTGGCGCCACGCCAGGCACAAAAATTGCCATATGGCTGGAGCTTGGTCCCACGCCCAAAGAGCCAGCAGGGAAAACTATGCCTTGTTCTAAAGCTCTTTGGGAACCGCTTGCGTAGCCCCACACACCTGCGGGCTGCAGGCTTTCCTGCTGCCTTCAGCCTCAAAAACACCCTTTCCCACTTGGCGCCGCGCCAGGCACAAAAATGGCCATATGGCTGGAGACTGGTCCCACGCCCAAAGAGCCAGCAGGGAAAACTAGGCCTTGTTCTAAAGCTCTTTGGGAACCGCTTGCGTAGCCCCACACAGCTGCGGGCTGCAGGCTTTTTTGGCACTTTCAGCCTCAAAACCACCCTTTCCCACTTGGCGCCGCGCCAGGCACAAAAATGGCCATATGTCTGTTGATGGGTCCCACGCCCAAAGAGTCAGCAGGGAAAACTAGGCCTTGTTCTAAAGCTCTTTGGGAACCGCTTGCGTAGCCCCACACACCTGCGGGCTGCAGGCTTTCCTGCTGCCTTCAGCCTCAAAACCACCCTTTCCCACTTGGCGCCGCGCCAGGCACAAAAATGGCCATATGTCTGGAGATTGGTCCCACACCCAAAGAGCCAGCAGGGAAAACTATGCCTTGTTCTAAAGCTCTTTGGGAACCTCTTGCGTAGCCCCACGGACCTGGGGGCTGCAGGCTTTCCTGCTGCCTTCAGCCTCAAAAACACCCTTTCCCACTTGGCGCCACGCCAGTCACAAAAATTGGCATAGGTATGGATATGGGTCCCACACCCAAGGAGCCAGCAGGGAAAACTATGCCTTGTTCTAAAGCTCTTTGGAACCGCTTGCGTAGCCCCACACACCTGGGGGCTGCAGGCTTTCCTGCTGCCTTCAGCCTCAAAACCACCCTTTCCCACTTGGCACCGCGCCAGGCACAAAAATGGCCATATGTATGCAGATTGGTCCCACGCCCAAAGAGCCAGCAGGGAAAACTATGCCTTGTTCTAAAGGTCTTTGGGAACGGCTTGCGCAGCCCCACGGACCTGGGGGCTGCAGGCTTTCCTGCTGCCTTCAGCCTCAAAACCACCCTTTCCCACTTGGCGCCGCGCCAGGCAAAAAAATGGCCATATGGCTAGACACTGGTCCCACGCCCAAAGAGCCAGCAGGGAAAACTATGCCTTGTTCTAAAGCTCTTTGGGAACTGCTTGCATAGCCCCACGGACCTGGGGGCTGCAGGCTTTCCTGCTGCCTTCAGCCTCAAAACCACCCTTTCCCACTTGTCGCCGCGCCAAGCCCCACAATGGCCATATGTCTGGAGATGAGTCCAACGCCCAAAGAGCCAGCAGGGAAAACTAGGCCTTGTTCTAAAGCTCTTTGGGAACCGCTTGCGTAGCCCCACACACCTGCGGGCTGCAGGCTTTCCTGCTGCCTTCAGCCTCTAAAACACCCTTTCCCACTTGGCGCCGCGCCAGGCACAAAAATGGCCATATGGCTGGAGACTGGTCCCACGCCCAAAGAGCCAGCAGGGAAAACTAGGCCTTGTTCTAAAGCTCTTTGGGAACCGCTTGCGTAGCCCCACACACATGGGGGCTGCAGGCTTTTTTGGCACTTTCAGCCTCAAAACCACCCTTTCCCACTTGGCGCCGCGCCAGGCACAAAAATGCCCATATGTCTGGAGATTGGTCCCACGCCCAAAGAGCCAGCAGGGAAAACTAGGCCTTGTTCTAAAGCTCTTTGGGAACCACTTGCGTAGCCCCACACAGCTGCGGGCTGCAGGCTTTTTTGGCACTTTCAGCCTCAAAACCACCTATTCCCACTTCTGGCCGCACCAGGCACAAAAATGGCCATATGTCTGTTGATGGGTCCCACGCCCAAAGAGTCAGCAGGGAAAACTAGGCCTTGTTCTAAAGCTCTTTGGGAACCGCTTGCGTAGCCCTAAACACATGGGGGCTGCAGGTTTTCCTGCTGCCTTCAGCCTCAAAACCACCCTTTCCCACTTGTGGCCGCACCAGGCACAAAAATGGCCATATGTCTGTTGATGGGTCCCACGCCCAAAGAGCCAGCATGGAATACGAGGCCTTGTTCTAAAGCTCTTTGGGAACCGCTTGCGTAGCCCCACACACATTGGGGCTGCAGGCTTTCCTGCTGCCTTCAGCCTCAAAAACACCCTTTCCCACTTGGCGCCGCGCCAGGCACAAAAATGGCCATATGGCTGGAGACTGGTCCCACACCCAAAGAGCCAGCAGGGAAAACTATGCCTTGTTCTAAAGCTCTTTGGGAACCGCTTGCGTAGCCCCACACACCTGGGGGCTGCAGGCTTTTTTGGCACTTTCAGCCTGAAAACCACCCTTTCCCACTTGGCGCCGCGCCAGGCACAAAAATGGCCATATGGCTGGAGACTGGTCCCACACCCAAAGAGCCAGCAGGGAAACTAGGCCTTGTTCTAAAGCTCTTTAGGAACCGCTTGCGTAGCCCCACACACCTGCGGGCTGCAGGCTTTCCTGCTGCCTTCAGCCTCAAAAAAACCCTTCCCCACTTGTGGCCGCGCCAAGTCCCAAAATGGCCATATGTCTGGAGATGAGTCCAACGCCCAAAGAGCCAGCAGGGAAAACTATGCCCTGTTCTAAAGCTCTTTGGGAACGGCTTGCGTAGCCCCACGGACCTGGGGGCTGCAGGCTTTCCTGCTGCCTTCAGCCTCAAAACCACCCTTTCCCACTTGGCGCCGCGCCAGGCACAAAAATGGCCATATGGCTAGAAACTGGTCCCACGCGCAAAGAGCCAGCAGGGAAAACTATGCCTTGTTCTAAAGCTCTTTGGGAAACGCTTGCGTAGCCCCACACAACTGGGGGCTGCAGGCTTTCCTGCTGCCTTCAGCCTCAAAACCACCCTTTCTCACTTGGCGCCGCGCCAGGCACAAAAATGGCCATAGGTATGGATATTGGTCCCACGCCCAAAGAGCCAGCAGGGAAAACTATGCCTTGTTCTAAAGCTCTTTGGGAACTGCTTGCGTAGCCCCACAAACCTGCGGGCTGCAGGCTTTCCTGCTGCCTTCAGCCTCAAAAACACCCTTTCCCACTTGGCGCCGCGCCAGGCACAAAAATGGCCATATGTCTGGAGACTGGTCCCACGCCCAAAGAGCCAGCAGGGAAAACTAGGCCTTGTTCTAAAGCTCTTTGGGAACCGCTTGCGTAGCCCCACACAGCTGCGGGCTGCAGGCTTTTTTGGCACTTTCAGCCTCAAAACCACCCTTTCCCACTTGGCGCCGCGCCAGGCACAAAAATGGCCATATGTCTGTTGATGGGTCCCACGCCCAAAGAGTCAGCAGGGAAAACTAGGCCTTGTTCTAAAGCTCTTTTGGAACCGCTTGCGTAGCCCCACACACATGGGGGCTGCAGGCTTTCCTGCTGCCTTCAGCCTCAAAACCACCCTTTCTCACTTGGCGCCGCGCCAGGCACAAAAATGGCCAATGTCTGGAGATTGGTCCCACGCCCAAAGAGCCAGCAGGGAAAACTAGGCCTTGTTCTAAAGCTCTTTGGGAACCTCTTGCGTAGCTCCACGGACCTGGGGGCTGCAGGCTTTCCTGCTGCCTTCAGCCTCAAAACCACCCTTTCCCACTTGGCGCCGCGCCAGGCACAAAAATGGCCATATGGCTGGAGATTGGTCCCACGCCCAAAGAGCCAGCAGGGAAAACTAGGCCTTGTTCTAAAGCTCTTTGGGAACCTCTTGCGTAGCCCCCCGGACCTGGGGGCTGCAGGCTTTCCTGCTGCCTTCAGCCTCAAAACCACCCTTCCCCACTTGTTGCCGCGCCAAGCCCCAAAATGGCCATATGTCTGCAGATTGGTCCCACGCCCAAAGAGCCAGCAGGGAAAACTAGGCCTTGTTCTAAAGCTCTTTGGGAACCGCTTGCGTAGCCCCACACACCTGCGGGCTGCAGGCTTTTTTGGCACTTTCAGCCTCAAAACCACCCTTTCCCACTTGTGGCCGCACCAGCCAGAAAAATGGCCATATGTCTGTTGATGGGTCCCACGCCCAAAGAGCCAGCAGGGAATACTAGGCCTTGTTCTAAAGCTCTTTGGGAACCGCTTGCGTAGCCCCACGGACCTGGGGGCTGCAGGCTTTCCTGCTGCCTTCAGCCTCAAAACCACCCTTTCCCACTTGGCGCCGCGCCAAGCCCCAAAATGGCCATATGTCTGGAGATGGGTCCAACGCCCAAAGAGCCAGCAGGGAAAACTATGCCTTGTTTTAAAGCTCTTTGGGAACGGCTTGTGTAGCCCCACAGACCTGGGGGCTGCAGGCTTTCCTGCTGCCTTCAGCCTCAAAAACACCCTTTCCCACTTGTTGCCGCGCCAGGCACAAAAATTGCCATATGGCTCGAGACTGGTCACACGCCCAAAGAGCCAGCAGGGAAAACTAGGCCTTGTTCTAAAGCTCTTTAGGAACCGCTTGCGTAGCCCCACACAGCTGCGGGCTGCAGGCTTTTTTGGCACTTTCAGCCTCAAAACCACCTATTCCCACTTCTGGCTGCACCAGGCACAAAAATGGCCATATGTCTGTTGATGGGTCCCACGCCCAAAGAGCCAGCAGGGAAAACTAGGCCTTGTTCTAAAGCTCTTTGGGAACCGCTTGCGTAGCCCTACACACCTGCGGGCTGCAGGCTTTTTTGGCACTTTCAGCATCAAAACCACCCTTTCCCACTTGTGGCCGCACCAGGCACAAAAATGGCCATATGTCTGTTGATGGGTCCCACGCCCAAAGAGCCAGCAGGGAATACTAGGCCTTCTTCTAAAGCTCTTTGGGAACCGCTTGCGTAGCCCCACACACATGGGGGCTGCAGGCTTTCCTGCTGCCTTCAGCCTCAAAAACACCCTTTCCCACTTGGCGCCACGCCAGGCACAAAAATTGCCATATGGCTGGAGCTTGGTCCCACGCCCAAAGAGCCAGCAGGGAAAACTATGCCTTGTTCTAAAGCTCTTTGGGAACCGCTTGCGTAGCCCCACACACCTGCGGGCTGCAGGCTTTCCTGCTGCCTTCAGCCTCAAAACCACCCTTTCCCACTTGGCACCGCGCCAGGCACAAAAATGCCCATATGTCTGGAGATTAGTCCCACGCCCAAAGAGCCAGCACGGAAAACTATGCCTTGTTCTAAAGCTCTTTGGGAACCTCTTGCGTAGCCCCACGGACTTGGGGGCTGCAGGCTTTCCTGCTGCCTTCAGCCTCAAAAACACCCTTCCCCACTTGTTGCCGCGCCAAGCCCCAAAATGGCCATATGTCTGCAGATTGGTCCCATGCCCAAAGAGCCAGCAGGGAAAACTATGCCTTGTTCTAAAGCTCTTTGGGAACCGCTTGCGTAGCCCCACACACCTGGGGGCTGCAGGCTTTCCTGCTGCCTTCAGCCTCAAAACCACCCTTTCTCACTTGGCGCCGCGCCAGGCACAAAAATGGCCATAGGTATGGATATTGGTCCCACGCCCAAAGAGCCAGCAGGGAAAACTATGCCTTGTTCTAAAGCTCTTTGGGAACTGCTTGCGTAGCCCCACAAACCTGCGGGCTGCAGGCTTTCCTGCTGCCTTCAGCCTCAAAACCACCCTTTCCCACTTGGCGCCGCGCCAGGCACAAAAATGGCCATATGTCTGGAGACTGGTCCCACGCCCAAAGAGCCAGCAGGGAAAACTAGGCCTTGTTCTAAAGCTCTTTGGGAACCGCTTGCGTAGCCCCACACAGCTGCGGGCTGCAGGCTTTTTTGGCACTTTCAGCCTCAAAACCACCCTTTCCCACTTGGCGCCGCGCCAGGCACAAAAATGGCCATATGTCTGTTGATGGGTCCCACGCCCAAAGAGTCAGCAGGGAAAACTAGGCCTTGTTCTAAAGCTCTTTTGGAACCGCTTGCGTAGCCCCACACACATGGGGGCTGCAGGCTTTCCTGCTGCCTTCAGCCTCAAAACCACCCTTTCTCACTTGGCGCCGCGCCAGGCACAAAAATGGCCAATGTCTGGAGATTGGTCCCACGCCCAAAGAGCCAGCAGGGAAAACTAGGCCTTGTTCTAAAGCTCTTTGGGAACCTCTTGCGTAGCTCCACGGACCTGGGGGCTGCAGGCTTTCCTGCTGCCTTCAGCCTCAAAACCACCCTTTCCCACTTGGCGCCGCGCCAGGCACAAAAATGGCCATATGGCTGGAGATTGGTCCCACGCCCAAAGAGCCAGCAGGGAAAACTAGGCCTTGTTCTAAAGCTCTTTGGGAACCTCTTGCGTAGCCCCCCGGACCTGGGGGCTGCAGGCTTTCCTGCTGCCTTCAGCCTCAAAACCACCCTTCCCCACTTGTTGCCGCGCCAAGCCCCAAAATGGCCATATGTCTGCAGATTGGTCCCACGCCCAAAGAGCCAGCAGGGAAAACTAGGCCTTGTTCTAAAGCTCTTTGGGAACCGCTTGCGTAGCCCCACACACCTGCGGGCTGCAGGCTTTTTTGGCACTTTCAGCCTCAAAACCACCCTTTCCCACTTGTGGCCGCACCAGCCAGAAAAATGGCCATATGTCTGTTGATGGGTCCCACGCCCAAAGAGCCAGCAGGGAATACTAGGCCTTGTTCTAAAGCTCTTTGGGAACCGCTTGCGTAGCCCCACGGACCTGGGGGCTGCAGGCTTTCCTGCTGCCTTCAGCCTCAAAACCACCCTTTCCCACTTGGCGCCGCGCCAAGCCCCAAAATGGCCATATGTCTGGAGATGGGTCCAACGCCCAAAGAGCCAGCAGGGAAAACTATGCCTTGTTTTAAAGCTCTTTGGGAACGGCTTGTGTAGCCCCACAGACCTGGGGGCTGCAGGCTTTCCTGCTGCCTTCAGCCTCAAAAACACCCTTTCCCACTTGTTGCCGCGCCAGGCACAAAAATTGCCATATGGCTGGAGCTTGGTCACACGCCCAAAGAGCCAGCAGGGAAAACTAGGCCTTGTTCTAAAGCTCTTTAGGAACCGCTTGCGTAGCCCCACACAGCTGCGGGCTGCAGGCTTTTTTGGCACTTTCAGCCTCAAAACCACCTATTCCCACTTCTGGCTGCACCAGGCACAAAAATGGCCATATGTCTGTTGATGGGTCCCACGCCCAAAGAGCCAGCAGGGAAAACTAGGCCTTGTTCTAAAGCTCTTTGGGAACCGCTTGCGTAGCCCTACACACCTGCGGGCTGCAGGCTTTTTTGGCACTTTCAGCATCAAAACCACCCTTTCCCACTTGTGGCCGCACCAGGCACAAAAATGGCCATATGTCTGTTGATGGGTCCCACGCCCAAAGAGCCAGCAGGGAATACTAGGCCTTCTTCTAAAGCTCTTTGGGAACCGCTTGCGTAGCCCCACACACATGGGGGCTGCAGGCTTTCCTGCTGCCTTCAGCCTCAAAAACACCCTTTCCCACTTGGCGCCACGCCAGGCACAAAAATTGCCATATGGCTGGAGCTTGGTCCCACGCCCAAAGAGCCAGCAGGGAAAACTATGCCTTGTTCTAAAGCTCTTTGGGAACCGCTTGCGTAGCCCCACACACCTGCGGGCTGCAGGCTTTCCTGCTGCCTTCAGCCTCAAAACCACCCTTTCCCACTTTGCGCCGCGCCAGGCACAAAAATGGCCATATGGCTGGAGACTGGTCCCACGCCCAAAGAGCCAGCAGGGAAAACTAGGCCTTGTTCTAAAGCTCTTTGGGAACCGCTTGCGTAGCCGCACACAGCTGCGGGCTGCAGGCTTTTTTGGCACTTTCAGCCTCAAAACCACCCTTTCCGACTTGGCGCCGCGCCAGGCACAAAAATGGCCATATGTCTGTTGATGCGTCCCACGCCCAAAGAGTCAGCAGGGAAAACTAGGCCTTGTTCTAAAGCTCTTTGGGAACCGCTTGCGTAGCCCCACGGACCTGGGGGCTGCAGGCTTTCCTGCTGCCTTCAGCCTCAAAACCACCCTTTCCCACTTGGCACCGCGCCAGGCACAAAAATGCCCATATGTCTGGAGATTAGTCCCACGCCCAAAGAGCCAGCACGGAAAACTATGCCTTGTTCTAAAGCTCTTTGGGAACCTCTTGCGTAGCCCCACGGACTTGGGGGCTGCAGGCTTTCCTGCTGCCTTCAGCCTCAAAAACACCCTTCCCCACTTGTTGCCGCGCCAAGCCCCAAAATGGCCATATGTCTGCAGATTGGTCCCATGCCCAAAGAGCCAGCAGGGAAAACTAGGCCTTGTTCTAAAGCTCTTTGGGAACCGCTTGCGTAGCCCCACACACCTGGGGGCTGCAGGCTTTCCTGCTGCCTTCAGCCTCAAAACCACCCTTTCCCACTTGGCGCCACGCCAGGCACAAAAATTGCCATAGGTATGGATATGGGTCCCACACCCAAGGAGCCAGCAGGGAAAACTATGCCTTGTTCTAAAGCTCTTTGGGAACTGCTTGCGTAGCCCCACACACCTGGGGGCTGCAGGCTTTCCTGCTGCCTTCAGCCTCAAAACCACCCTTTCCCACTTGGCACCGCGCCAGGCACAAAAATGGCCATATGTATGCAGATTGGTCCCACGCCCAAAGAGCCAGCAGGGAAAACTATGCCTTGTTCTAAAGCTCTTTGGGAACGGCTTGCGCAGCCCCACGGACCAGGGGGCTGCAGGCTTTCCTGCTGCCTTCAGCCTCAAAACCACCCTTTCCCACTTGGCGCCGCGCCAGGCACAAAAATGCCCATATGGCTAGAGACTGGTCCCACGCCCAAAGAGCCAGCAGGGAAAACTATGCCTTGTTCTAAAGCTCTTTGGGAACTGCTTGCATAGCCCCACACACCTGCGGGCTGCAGGCTTTCCTGCTGCCTTCAGCCTCAAAACCACCCTTTCCCACTTGTCGCCGCGCCAAGCCCCAAAATGGCCATATGTCTGGAGATGAGTCCAACGCCCAAAGAGCCAGCAGGGAAAACTATGCCTTGTTCTAAAGCTCTTTGGGAACCGCTTGCGTAGCCCCACACACCTGCGGGCTGCAGGCTTTCCTGCTGCCTTCAGCCTCTAAAACACCCTTTCCCACTTGGCGCCGCGCCAGGCACAAAAATGGCCATATGGCTGGAGACTGGTCCCACGCCCAAAGAGCCAGCAGGGAAAACTAGGCCTTGTTCTAAAGCTCTTTGGGAACCGCTTGCGTAGCCCCACACACATGGGGGCTGCAGGCTTTCCTGCTGCCTTCAGCCTCAAAACCACCCTTTCCCACTTGGCGCCGCGCCAGGCACAAAAATGGCCATATGTCTGGAGATTGGTCCCACGCCCAAAGAGCCAGCAGGGAAAACTATGCCTTGTTCTAAAGCTCTTTGGGAACCTCTTGCGTAGCCCCACGGACCTGGGGGCTGCAGGCTTTCCTGCTGCCTTCAGCCTCAAAACCACCCTTCCCCACTTGTTGCCGCGCCAAGCCCCAAAATGGCCATATGTCTGCAGATTGGTCCCATGCCCAAAGAGCCAGCAGGGAAAACTAGGCCTTGTTCTAAAGCTCTTTGGGAACCGCTTGCGTAGCCCCACACACCTGGGGGCTGCAGGCTTTCCTGCTGCCTTCAGCCTCAAAACCACCCTTTCCCACTTGGCGCCACGCCAGGCACAAAAATTGCCATAGGTATGGATATGGGTCCCACACCCAAGGAGCCAGCAGGGAAAACTATGCCTTGTTCTAAAGCTCTTTGGAACCGCTTGCGTAGCCCCACACACCTGGGGGCTGCAGGCTTTCCTGCTGCCTTCAGCCTCAAAACCACCCTTTCCCACTTGGCACCGCGCCAGGCACAAAAATGGCCATATGTATGCAGATTGGTCCCACGCCCAAAGAGCCAGCAGGGAAAACTATGCCTTGTTCTAAAGCTCTTTGGGAACGGCTTGCGCAGCCCCACGGACCTGGGGGCTGCAGGCTTTCCTGCTGCCTTCAGCCTCAAAACCACCCTTTCCCACTTGGCGCCGCGCCAGGCCCAAAAATGGCCATATGGCTAGAGACTGGTCCCACGCCCAAAGAGCCAGCAGGGAAAACTATGCCTTGTTCTAAAGCTCTTTGGGAACCGCTTGCATAGCCCCACACACCTGCGGGCTGCAGGCTTTCCTGCTGCCTTCAGCCTCAAAACCACCCTTCCCCACTTGTCGCCGCGCCAAGCCCTAAAATGGCCATATGTCTGGAGATGAGTCCAACGCCCAAAGAGCCAGCAGGGAAAACTATGCCTTGTTCTAAAGCTCTTTGGGAAACGCTTGCGTAGCCCAACAGACCTGGGGGCTGCAGGCTTTCCTGCTGCCTTCAGCCTCAAAACCACCCTTTCCCACTTGGCGTCGCTCCAGGCACAAAAATGGCCATATGTCTGGAGACTGGTCCCACGCCCAAAGAGCCAGCAGGGAAAACTAGGCCGTGTTCTAAAGCTCTTTGGGAACCGCTTGCGTAGCCCCACACAGCTGCGGGCTGCAGGCTTTTTTGGCACTTTCAGCCTCAAAACCACCCTTTCCCACTTGGCGCCGCGCCAGGCACAAAAATGCCCATATGTCTGGGGACTGGTCCCACACCCAAAGAGCCAGCAGGGAAAACTATGCCTTCTTCTAAAGCTCTTTGGGAACCGCTTGCATAGCCCCACACACCTGCGGGCTGCAGGCTTTCCTGCTGCCTTCAGCCTCAAAACCACCCTTCCCCACTTGTGGCCGCGCCAAGCCTTAAAATGGCCATATGTCTGGAGATGAGTCCAACGCCCAAAGAGCCAGCAGGGAAAACTAGGCCTTGTTCTAAAGCTCTTTGGGAACCGCTTGCGTAGCCCCACACACATGGGGGCTGCAGGCTTTCCTGCTGCCTTCAGCCTCAAAACCACCCTTTCCCACTTGGCGCCGCGCCAGGCACAAAAATGGCCATATGGCTGGAGACTGGTCCCACGCCCAAAGAGCCAGCAGGGAAAACTATGCATTGTTCTAAAGCTCTTTTTGGGAACGGCTTGCGTAGCCCCACACAGCTGCGGGCTGCAGGCTTTTTTGGCACTTTTAGCCTCAAAACCACCTATTCCCACTTCTGGCCGCACCAGGCACAAAAATGGCCATATGTCTGTTGATGGGTCCCACGCCCAAAGAGTCAGCAGGGAAAACTAGGCCTTGTTGTAAAGCTCTTTGGGAACGGCTTGCGTAGCCCCACACACCTGCGGGCTGCAGGCTTTTTTGGCACTTTCAGCCTCAAAACCACCCTTTCCCACTTGTGGCCGCACCAGGCACAAAAATGGCCATATGTCTGTTGATGGGTCCCACGCCCAAAGAGCCAGCAGGGAATACTAGGCCTTCTTCTAAAGCTCTTTGGGAACCGCTTGCGTAGCCCCACGGACCTGGGGGCTGCAGGCTTTCCTGCTGCCTTCAGCCTCAAAACCACCCTTTCCCACTTGGCGCCGCGCCAGGCACAAAAATGGCCATATGGCTGGAGACTGGTCCCACACCCAAAGAGCCAGCAGGGAAAACGATGCCTTGTTCTAAAGCTCTTTGGGAACCGCTTGCGTAGCCCCACACACCTGGGGGCTGCAGGCTTTCCTGCTGCCTTCAGCCTCAAAAAAACCCTTCCCCACTTGTGGCCGCGCCAAGCCCCAAAATGGCCATATGTCTGGAGATGAGTCCAACGCCCAAAGAGCCAGCAGTGAAAACTATGCCTTGTTCTAAAGCTCTTTGGGAACGGCTTGCCTAGCCCCACGGACCTGGGGGCTGCAGGCTTTCCTGCTGCCTTCAGCCTGAAAACCACCCTTTCCCACTTGGCGCCGCGCCAGGCACAAAAATGGCCATATGGCTGGAGACTGGTCCCACACCCAAAGAGCCAGCAGGGAAAACTATGCCTTGTTCTAAAGCTCTTTAGGAACCGCTTGCGTAGCCCCACACACATGGGGGCTGCAGGCTTTCCTGCTGCCTTCAGCCTCAAAATACCCTTCCCCACTTGTGGCCGCGCCAAGCCCCAAAATGGCCATATGTCTGGAGATGAGTCCAACGCCCAAAGAGCCAGCAGGGAAAACTATGCCTTGTTCTAAAGCTCTTTGGGAACGGCTTGCGTAGCCCCACGGACCTGGGGGCTGCAGGCTTTCCTGCTGCCTTCAGCCTCAAAACCACCCTTTCCCACTTGGCGCCGCGCCAGGCACAAAAATGGCCATATGGCTAGAAACTGGTCCCACGCCCAAAGAGCCTGCAGGGAAAACTATTCCTTGTTCTAAAGCTCTTTGGGAACCTCTTCAATAGCCCCACACACCTGGGGGCTGCAGGCTTTCCTGCTGCCTTCAGCCTCAAAACCACCCTTTCCCACTTGTCGCCGCGCCAAGCCCCAAAATGGACATATGTCTGGAGATGGGTCCAACGCCCAAAGAGCCAGCAGGGAAAACTAGGCCTTGTTTTAAAGCTCTTTTGGAACCGCTTGCGTAGCCCCACACAGCTGCGGGCTGCAGGCTTTTTTGGCACTTTCAGCCTCAAAACCACCCTTTCCCACTTGGCGCCACGCCAGGCACAAAAATTGCCATATGGCTGGAGATTGGTCCCACGCCCAAAGAGCCAGCAGGGAAAACTAGGCCTTCTTCTAAAGCTCTTTGGGAACCGCTTGCGTAGCCCCACGGACCTGGGGCCTGCAGGCTTTCCTGCTGCCTTCAGCCTCAAAACCACCCTTTCCCACTTGGCGCCGCGCCAGGCACAAAAATGGCCATATGTCTGGAGATTGGTCCCACGCCCAAAGAGCCAGCAGGGAAAACTATGCCTTGTTCTAAAGCTCTTTGGGAACCGCTTGCGTAGCCCCACACACCTGGGGGCTGCAGGCTTTCCTGCTGCCTTCAGCCTCAAAACCACCCTTTCCCACTTGGCGCCACGCCAGGCACAAAAATGGCCATATGTCTGGAGATGGGTCCAACTCCCAAAGAGCCAGCAGGGAAAACTATGCCTTGTTCTAAAGCTCTTTGGGAACCTCTTGCGTAGCCCCATGGACCTGGGGGCTGCAGGCTTTCCTGCTGCCTTCAGCCTAAAAACCACCCTTTCCCACTTGGCGCCACGCCAGGCACAAAAATTGCCATAGGTACGGATATGGGTCCCACACCCAAGGAGCCAGCAGGGAAAACTATGCCTTGTTCTAAAGCTCTTTGGGAACCGCTTGCGTAGCCCCACACACCTGCGGGCTGCAGGCTTTCCTGCTGCCTTCAGCCTCAAAACCACCCTTTCCCACTTGTCGCCGCGCCAAGCCCCAAAATGGCCATATGTCTGGAGATGAGTCCAACACACAAAGAGCCAGCAGGGAAAACTATGCCTTGTTCTAAAGCTCTTTGGGAACCGCTTGCGTAGCCCCACACACCTGGGGGCTGCAGGCTTTCCTGCTGCCTTCAGCCTCAAAACCACCCTTTCCCACTTGGCGCCGCGCCAGGCACAAAAATGGCCATATGGCTAGAAACTGGTCCCACGCCCAAGGAGCCAGCAGGGAAAACTATGCCTTGTTCTAAAGCTCTTTGCGAACCGCTTGCATAGCCCCACACACCTGCGGGCTGCAGGCTTTCCTGCTGCCTTCAGCCTCAAAACCACCCTTTCCCACTTGTCACGGCGCCAAGCCCCAAAATGGCCATATGTCTGGAGATGGGTCCAACGCCCAAAGAGCCAGCAGGGAAAACTATGCCTTGTTTTAAAGCTCTTTGGGAACGGCTTGCGTAGCCGCACACACCTGGGGGCTGCAGGCTTTCCTGCTGCCTTCAGCCTCAAAAACACCCTTTCCCACTTGGCGCCGCGCCAGGCACAAAAATGGCCATAGGTATGGATATGGGTCCCACACCCAAACAGCCAGCAGGGAAAAATAGGCCTTGTTCTAAAGCTCTTTGGGAACCGCTTGCGTAGCCCCACACACCTGGGGGCTGCAGGCTTTCCTGCTGCCTTCAGCCTCAAAACCACCCTTCCCCACTTGTCGCCGCGCCAGGCACAAAAATGGCCATATGTCTGGAGACTGGTCCCACGCCCAAAGAGCCAGCAGGGAAAACTAGGCCTTGTTCTAAAGCTCTTTGGGAACCTCTTGCGTAGCCCCATGGACCTGGGGGCTGCAGGCTTTCCTGCTGCCTTCAGCCTCAAAAACACCCTTTCCCACTTGGCGCCGCGCCAGGCACAAAAATGGCCATATGGCTGGAGACTGGTCCCACGCCCAAAGAGCCAGCAGGGAAAACTAGGCCTTGTTCTAAAGCTCTTTGGGACTCGCTTGCATAGCCCCACACAGCTGCGTGCTGCAGGCTTTTTTGGCACTTTCAGCCGCAAAACCACCTATTCCCACTTCTGGCCGCACCAGGCACAAAAATGGCCACATGTCTGTTGATAGGTCCCACGCCCAAAGAGTCAGCAGGGAAAACTATGCCTTGTTCTAAAGCTATTTGGGAACGGCTTGCGTAGCCCCACAGACCTGGGGGCTGCAGGCTTTCCTGCTGCCTTCAGCCTCAAAACCACCCTTTCCCACTTGGCGCCGCGCCAGGCACAAAAATGCCCATATGTCTGGAGACTGGTCCCACACCCAAAGAGCCAGCAGGGAAAACTATGCCTTGTTCTAAAGCTCTTTGGGAAACGCTTGCGTAGCCCCACGGACCTGGGGGCTGCAGGCTTTCCTGCTGCCTTCAGCCTCAAAACCACCCTTTCCCACTTTGCGCAGCGCCAGGCACAAAAATGGCCATATGGCTGGAGATTGGTCCCACGCCCAAAGATCCAGCAGGGAAAACTAGGCCTTGTTCTAAAGCTCTTTGGGAACCTCTTGCGTAGCCCCACGGACCTGCGGGCTGCAGGCTTTCCTGCTGCCTTCAGCCTCAAAACCACCCTTTCCCACTTGGCGCCGCGCCAGGCACAAAAATGGCCATATGGCTAGAAACAGGTCCCACGCCCAAGGAGCCAGCAGGGAAAACTATGCCTTGTTCTAAAGCTCTTTGCGAACCGCTTGCATAGCCCCACACACCTGCGGGCTGCAGGCTTTCCTGCTGCCTTCAGCCTCAAAACCACCCTTTCCCACTTGTCACGGCGCCAAGCCCCAAAATGGCCATATGTCTGGAGATGGGTCCAACGCCCAAAGAGCCAGCAGGGAAAACTATGCCTTGTTTTAAAGCTCTTTGGGAACGGCTTGCGTAGCCGCACACACCTGGGGGCTGCAGGCTTTCCTGCTGCCTTCAGCCTCAAAAACACCCTTTCCCACTTGGCGCCGCGCCAGGCACAAAAATGGCCATAGGTATGGATATGGGTCCCACACCCAAACAGCCAGCAGGAAAAAATAGGCCTTGTTCTAAAGCTCTTTGGGAACCGCTTGCGTAGCCCCACACACCTGGGGGCTGCAGGCTTTCCTGCTGCCTTCAGCCTCAAAACCACCCTTCCCCACTTGTCGCCGCGCCAGGCACAAAAATGGCCATATGTCTGGAGACTGGTCCCACGCCCAAAGAGCCAGCAGGGAAAACTAGGCCTTGTTCTAAAGCTCTTTGGGAACCTCTTGCGTAGCCCCATGGACCTGGGGGCTGCAGGCTTTCCTGCTGCCTTCAGCCTCAAAAACACCCTTTCCCACTTGGCGCCGCGCCAGGCACAAAAATGGCCATATGGCTGGAGACTGGTCCCACGCCCAAAGAGCCAGCAGGGAAAACTAGGCCTTGTTCTAAAGCTCTTTGGGACTCGCTTGCATAGCCCCACACAGCTGCGTGCTGCAGGCTTTTTTGGCACTTTCAGCCGCAAAACCACCTATTCCCACTTCTGGCCGCACCAGGCACAAAAATGGCCACATGTCTGTTGATAGGTCCCACGCCCAAAGAGTCAGCAGGGAAAACTATGCCTTGTTCTAAAGCTATTTGGGAACGGCTTGCGTAGCCCCACAGACCTGGGGGCTGCAGGCTTTCCTGCTGCCTTCAGCCTCAAAACCACCCTTTCCCACTTGGCGCCGCGCCAGGCACAAAAATGGCCATATGGCTGGAGACTGGTCCCACGCCCAAAGAGCCAGCAGCGAAAATTAGGCCTTGTTCTAAAGCTCTTTGGGAACCGCTTGCGTAGCCCCACACACCTGGGGGCTGCAGGCTTTTTCGGCACTTTCAGCCTCAAAACCACCCTTTCCCACTTGGCGCCGCGCCAGGCACAAAAATGCCCATATGTCTGGAGACTGGTCCCACACCCAAAGAGCCAGCAGGGAAAACTAGGCCTTGTTCTAAAGCTCTTTGGGAAACGCTTGCGTAGCCCCACGGACCTGGGGGCTGCAGGCTTTCCTGCTGCCTTCAGCCTCAAAACCACCCTTTCCCACTTTGCGCAGCGCCAGGCACAAAAATGGCCATATGGCTGGAGATTGGTCCCACGCCCAAAGATCCAGCAGGGAAAACTAGGCCTTATTCTAAAGCTCTTTGGGAACCTCTTGCGTAGCCCCACACACCTGCGGGCTGCAGGCTTTCCTGCTGCCTTCAGCCTCAAAACCACCCTTCCCCACTTGGCGCCGCGCCAGGCACAAAAATTGCCATATGGCTGGAGCTTGGTCCCACGCCCAAAGAGCCAGCAGGGAAAACTATGCCTTGTTCTAAAGCTCTTTGGGAACCGCTTGCGTAGCCCCACACACCTGCGGGCTGCAGGCTTTCCTGCTGCCTTCAGCCTCAAAACCACCCTTTCCCACTTGTCACGGCGCCAAGCCCCAAAATGGCCATATGTCTGGAGATGGGTCCAACGCCCAAAGAGCCAGCAGGGAAAACTATGCCTTGTTTTAAAGCTCTTTGGGAACGGCTTGCGTAGCCGCACACACCTGGGGGCTGCAGGCTTTCCTGCTGCCTTCAGCCTCAAAAACACCCTTTCCCACTTGGCGCCGCGCCAGGCACAAAAATGGCCATAGGTATGGATATGGGTCCCACACCCAAACAGCCAGCAGGGAAAAATAGGCCTTGTTCTAAAGCTCTTTGGGAACCGCTTGCGTAGCCCCACACACCTGGGGGCTGCAGGCTTTCCTGCTGCCTTCAGCCTCAAAACCACCCTTCCCCACTTGTCGCCGCGCCAGGCACAAAAATGGCCATATGTCTGGAGACTGGTCCCACGCCCAAAGAGCCAGCAGGGAAAACTAGGCCTTGTTCTAAAGCTCTTTGGGAACCTCTTGCGTAGCCCCATGGACCTGGGGGCTGCAGGCTTTCCTGCTGCCTTCAGCCTCAAAAACACCCTTTCCCACTTGGCGCCGCGCCAGGCACAAAAATGGCCATATGGCTGGAGACTGGTCCCACGCCCAAAGAGCCAGCAGGGAAAACTAGGCCTTGTTCTAAAGCTCTTTGGGACTCGCTTGCATAGCCCCACACAGCTGCGTGCTGCAGGCTTTTTTGGCACTTTCAGCCGCAAAACCACCTATTCCCACTTCTGGCCGCACCAGGCACAAAAATGGCCACATGTCTGTTGATAGGTCCCACGCCCAAAGAGTCAGCAGGGAAAACTATGCCTTGTTCTAAAGCTATTTGGGAACGGCTTGCGTAGCCCCACAGACCTGGGGGCTGCAGGCTTTCCTGCTGCCTTCAGCCTCAAAACCACCCTTTCCCACTTGGCGCCGCGCCAGGCACAAAAATGGCCATATGGCTGGAGACTGGTCCCACGCCCAAAGAGCCAGCAGCGAAAACTAGGCCTTGTTCTAAAGCTCTTTGGGAACCGCTTGCGTAGCCCCACACACCTGGGGGCTGCAGGCTTTTTCGGCACTTTCAGCCTCAAAACCACCCTTTCCCACTTGGCGCCGCGCCAGGCACAAAAATGCCCATATGTCTGGAGACTGGTCCCACACCCAAAGAGCCAGCAGGGAAAACTATGCCTTGTTCTAAAGCTCTTTGGGAAACGCTTGCGTAGCCCCACGGACCTGGGGGCTGCAGGCTTTCCTGCTGCCTTCAGCCTCAAAACCACCCTTTCCCACTTTGCGCAGCGCCAGGCACAAAAATGGCCATATGGCTGGAGATTGGTCCCACGCCCAAAGATCCAGCAGGGAAAACTAGGCCTTGTTCTAAAGCTCTTTGGGAACCTCTTGCGTAGCCCCACACACCTGCGGGCTGCAGGCTTTCCTGCTGCCTTCAGCCTCAAAACCACCCTTCCCCACTTGGCGCCGCGCCAGGCACAAAAATTGCCATATGGCTGGAGCTTGGTCCCACGCCCAAAGAGCCAGCAGGGAAAACTATGCCTTGTTCTAAAGCTCTTTGGGAACCGCTTGCGTAGCCTCACACACCTGCGGGCTGCAGGCTTTCCTGCTGCCTTCAGCCTCAAAACCACCCTTTCCCACTTGGCGCCGCGCCAGGCACAAAAATGGCCATATGTCTGGAGACTGGTCCCACGCCCAAAGAGCCAGCAGGGAAAACTATGCCTTGTTCTAAAGCTCTTTGGGAACCGCTTGCGTAGCCCCACACACCTGCGGGCTGCAGGCTTTCCTGCTGCCTTCAGCCTCAAAACCACCCTTTCCCACTTGGCGCCACGCCAGGCACAAAAATTGCCATAGGTATGGATATGGGTCCTACACCCAAAGAGCCAGCAGGGAAAACTATGCCTTGTTCTAAAGCTCTTTGGGAACCGCTTGCGTAGCCCCACACAGCTGCGGGCTGCAGGCTTTTTTGGCACTTTCAGCCTCAAAACCACCTATTCCCACTTCTGGTCGCACCAGGCACAAAAATGGCCATATGTCTGTTGATGGGTCCCACGCCCAAAGAGCCAGCAGGGAAAACTAGGCCTTGTTCTAAAGCTCTTTGGGAACCGCTTGCGTAGCCCCACACACCTGGGGGCTGCAGGCTTTCCTGCTGCCTTCAGCCTCAAAACCACCCTTTCCCACTTGGCGCCGCGCCAGGGACAAAAATGGCCATATGGCTGGAGACTGGTCCCACGCCCAAAGAGCCAGCAGGGAAAACTAAGCCTTGTTCTAAAGCTCTTTGGGAACCGCTTGCGTAGCCCCACACACCTGGGGGCTGCAGGCTTTTTCGGCACTTTCAGCCTAAAAACCACCCTTGCCCACTTGGCGCCGCGCCAGGCACAAAAATGCCCATGTGTCTGGACACTGGTCCCACGCCCAAAGAGCCAGCAGGGAAAATTATGCCTTGTTCTAAAGCTCTTTGGGAAACGCTTGCGTAGCCCCACAGACCTGGGGGCTGCAGGCTTCCCTGCTGCCTTCAGCCTCAAAACCACCCTTCCCCACTTGTCGCCGCGCCAGGCACAAAAATGGCCATATGTCTGGAGACTGGTCCCACGCCCAAAGAGCCAGCAGGGAAACCTATGCCTTGTTCTAAAGCTCTTTGGGAACCGCTTGCGTAGCCCCACACACCTGGGGGCTGCAGTCTTTCCTGCTGCCTTCAGCCTCAAAAACACCCTTTCCCACTTGGCGCCGCGCCAGGCACAAAAATGGCCATATGGCTGGAGACTGGTCCCACGCCCAAAGAGCCTGCAGGGAAAACTAGGCCTTGTTCTAAAGCTCTTTGGGAACCGCTTGCGTAGCCCCACACACCTGGGGGCTGCAGGCTTTCCTGCTGCCTTCAGCCTCAAAACCACCCTTTCCCACTTGGCGCCGCGCCAGGCACAAAATGGCCATATGGCTGGAGACTGGTCCCACGCCCAAAGAGCCAGCAGGGAAAACTAGGCCTTGTTCTAAAGCTCTTTGGGAACCGCTTGCGTAGCCCCACACACATGGGGGCTGCAGGCTTTTTCGGCACTTTCAGCCTAAAAACCACCCTTTCCCACTTGGCGCCGCGCCAGGCACAAAAATGCCCATGTGTCTGGAGACTGGTCCCACACCCAAAGAGCCAGCAGGGAAAACTATGCCTTGTTCTAAAGCTCTTTGGGAAACGCTTGCGTAGCCCCACGGACCTGGGGGCTGCAGGCTTTCCTGCTGCCTTCAGCCTCAAAACCACCCTTTCCCACTTGGCGCCGCGCCAGGCACAAAAATGCCCATATGGCTGGAGATTGCTCCCACGCCCAAAGAGCCAGCAGGGAAAACTAGGCCTTGTTCTAAAGCTCTTTGGGAACCGCTTGCGTAGCCCCACACACATGGGGGCTGCAGGCTTTCCTGCTGCCTTCAGCCTCAAAACCACCCTTCCCCACTTGTCGCCGCGCCAGGCACAAAAATGGCCATATGTCTGGAGACTGGTCCCACGCCCAAAGAGCCAGCAGGGAAAACTAGGCCTTGTTCTAAAGCTCTTTGGGAACCTCTTGCGTAGCCCCACAGACCTGGGGGCTGCAGGCTTTCCTGCTGCCTTCAGCCTCAAAACCACCCTTTCCCACTTGGCGCCGCGCCAGGCACAAAAATGGCCATATGGCTGGAGACTGGTCCCACGCCCAAAGAGCCAGCAGGGAAAACTAGGCCTTGTTCTAAAGCTCTTTGGGAACCGCTTGCGTAGCCCCACACACCTGCGGGCTGCAGGCTTTTTTGGCACTTTCAGCCTCAAAACCACCTATTCCCACTTCTGGCCGCACCAGGCACAAAAATGGCCATATGTCTGTTAATGGGTCCCACGCCCAAAGAGTCAGCAGGGAAAACTAGGCCTTGTTCTAAAGCTCTTTGGGAACGGCTTGCGTAGCCCCACAGACCTGGGGGCTGCAGGCTTTCCTGCTGCCTTCAGCCTCAAAACCACCCTTTCCCACTTGGCGCCGCGCCAGGCACAAAAATGGCCATATGTCTGGAGACTGGTCCCACGCCCAAAGAGCCAGCAGGGAAAACTATGCCTTGTTCTAAAGCTCTTTGGGAACCGCTTGCGTAGCCCTACACACCTGTGGGCTGCAGGCTTTTTTGGCACTTTCAGCCTGAAAACCACCCTTTCCCACTTGTGGCCGCGCCAGGCACAAAAATGGCCATATGTCTGTTGATGGGTCCCACGCCCAAAGAGCCAGCAGGGAATACTAGGCCTTGTTCTAAAGCTCTTTGGGAACCGCTTGCGTAGCCCCACACACATGGGGGCTGCAGGCTTTCCTGCTGCCTTCAGCCTCAAAACCACCCTTTCCCACTTGGCGCCGCGCCAGGCACAAAAATGGCCATAAGGCTGGAGACTGGTCCCACACCCAAAGAGCCAGCAGGGAAAACTATGCCTTGTTCTAAAGCTCTTTGGGAACCGCTTACGTAGTCTCACACACCTGGGGGCTGCAGGGTTTTTCGGCACTTTCAGCCTCAAAACCACCCTTTCCCACTTGGCGCCGCGCCAGGCCCAAAAATGGCCATATGGCTAGAGACTGGTCCCACGCCCAAAGAGCCAGCAGGGAAAACTATGCCTTGTTCTAAAGCTCTTTGGGAACCGCTTGCATAGCCCCACACACCTGCGGGCTGCAGGCTTTCCTGCTGCCTTCAGCCTCAAAACCACCCTTTCCCACTTGGCGCCGCGCCAAGCCCCAAAATGGCCATATGTCTGGAGATGGGTCCAACGCCCAAAGAGCCAGCAGGGAAAACTATGCCTTGTTTTAAAGCTCTTTGGGAACGGCTTGCGTAGCCCCACAGACCTGGGGGCTGCAGGCTTTCCTGCTGCCTTCAGCCTCAAAACCACCCTTTCCCACTTGGCGCCACGCCAGTCACAAAAATGGCCATAGGTATGGATATGGGTCCCACACCCAAACAGCCAGCAGGGAAAACTATGCCTTGTTCTAAAGCTCTTTGGGAACCGCTTGCATAGCCCCACACACCTGCGGTCTGCAGGCTTTCCTGCTGCCTTCAGCCTCAAAACCACCCTTTCCCACTTGGCGCTGCGCCAGGCACAAAAATTGCCATATGGCTGGAGCTTGGTCCCACGCCCAAAGAACCAGCAGGGAAAACTATGCCTTGTTCTAAAGCTCTTTGGGAACCGCTTGCGTAGCCCCACACACATGGGGGCTGCAGGCTTTCCTGCTGCCTTCAGCCTCAAAAGCACCCTTTCCCACTTGGCGCCGCGCCAGGCACAAAAATGGCCATATGGCTGGAGACTGGTCCCACGCCCAAAGAGCCAGCAGGGAAAACTATGCCTTGTTCTAAAGCTCTTTGGGAACCGCTTGCGTAGCCCCACACAGCTGCGGGCTGCAGGCTTTTTTGGCACTTTCAGCCTCAAAACCACCTATTCCCACTTCTGGCCGCAGCAGGCACAAAAATGGCCATATGTCTGTTGATGGGTCCCACGCCCAAAGAGCCAGCAGGGAAAAGTAGGCCTTGTTCTAAAGCTCTTTGGGAAACGCTTGCGTAGCCCCACACACCTGGGGGCTGCAGGCTTTTTCGGTACTTTCAGCCTGAAAACCACCCTTTCCCACTTGGCGCCGCGCCAGGCACAAAAATGCCCATATGTCTGGAGACTGGTCCCAGGCCCAAAGAGCCAGCAGGGAAAACTATGCCTTGTTCTAAAGCTCTTTGGGAACGGCTTGCGTAGCCTCACACACCTGCGGGCTGCAGGCTTTCCTGCTGCCTTCAGCCTCAAAACCACCCTTTCCCACTTGGCGCCGCGCCAGGCACAAAAATGGCCATATGGCTGGAGACTGGTCCCACGCCCAAAGAGCCAGCAGGGAAAACTAGGCCTTGTTCTAAAGCTCTTTGGGAACCGCTTGCGTAGCCTCACACACCTGCGGGCTGCAGGCTTTCCTGCTGCCTTCAGCCTCAAAACCACCCTTTCCCACTTGGCGCCACGCCAGGCACAAAAATTGCCATAGGTATGGATATGGGTCCTACACCCAAAGAGCCAGCAGGGAAAACTATGCCTTGTTCTAAAGCTCTTTGGGAACCGCTTGCGTAGCCCCACACAGCTGCGGGCTGCAGGCTTTTTTGGCACTTTCAGCCTCAAAACCACCTATTCCCACTTCTGGTCGCACCAGGCACAAAAATGGCCATATGTCTGTTGATGGGTCCCACGCCCAAAGAGCCAGCAGGGAAAACTAGGCCTTGTTCTAAAGCTCTTTGGGAACCGCTTGCGTAGCCCCACACACCTGGGGGCTGCAGGCTTTCCTGCTGCCTTCAGCCTCAAAACCACCCTTTCCCACTTGGCGCCGCGCCAGGCACAAAAATGGCCATATGGCTGGAGACTGGTCCCACGCCCAAAGAGCCAGCAGGGAAAACTAGGCCTTGTTCTAAAGCTCTTTGGGAACCGCTTGCGTAGCCCCACACACCTGGGGGCTGCAGGCTTTTTTGGCACTTTCAGCCTAAAAACCACCCTTGCCCACTTGGCGCCGCGCCAGGCACAAAAATGCCCATGTGTCTGGAGACTGGTCCCACGCCCAAAGAGCCAGCAGGGAAAATTATGCCTTGTTCTAAAGCTCTTTGGGAAACGCTTGCGTAGCCCCACAGACCTGGGGGCTGCAGGCTTCCCTGCTGCCTTCAGCCTCAAAACCACCCTTCCCCACTTGTCGCCGCGCCAGGCACAAAAATGGCCATATGTCTGGAGACTGGTCCCACGCCCAAAGAGCCAGCAGGGAAACCTATGCCTTGTTCTAAAGCTCTTTGGGAACCGCTTGCGTAGCCCCACACACCTGGGGGCTGCAGTCTTTCCTGCTGCCTTCAGCCTCAAAAACACCCTTTCCCACTTGGCGCCGCGCCAGGCACAAAAATGGCCATATGGCTGGAGACTGGTCCCACGCCCAAAGAGCCTGCAGGGAAAACTAGGCCTTGTTCTAAAGCTCTTTGGGAACCGCTTGCGTAGCCCCACACACCTGGGGGCTGCAGGCTTTCCTGCTGCCTTCAGCCTCAAAAGCACCCTTTCCCACTTGGCGCCACGCCAGGCACAAAAATTGCCATAGGTATGGATATGGGTCCTACACCCAAAGAGCCAGCAGGGAAAACTATGCCTTGTTCTAAAGCTCTTTGGGAACCGCTTGCGTAGCCCCACACAGCTGCGGGCTGCAGGCTTTTTTGGCACTTTCAGCCTCAAAACCACCTATTCCCACTTGTGGCCGCACCAGGCACAAAAATGGCCATATGTCTGTTGATGGGTCCCACGCCCAAAGAGCCAGCAGGGAAAACTAGGCCTTGTTCTAAAGCTCTTTGGGAACCGCTTGCGTAGCCCCACACACCTGGGGGCTGCAGGCTTTCCTGCTGCCTTCAGCCTCAAAACCACCCTTTCCCACTTGGCGCCGCGCCAGGCACAAAAATGGCCATATGGCTGGAGACTGGTCCCACGCCCAAAGAGCCAGCAGGGAAAACTAGGCCTTGTTCTAAAGCTCTTTGGGAACCGCTTGCGTAGCCCCACACACCTGGGGGCTGCAGGCTTTTTCGGCACTTTCAGCCTCAAACCACCCTTTCCCACTTGGCGCCGCGCCAGGCACAAAAATGGCCATATAGCTGGAGACTGGTCCCACACCCAAAGAGCCAGCAGGGAAAACTATGCCTTGTTCTAAAGCTCTTTGGGAACGGCTTGCGTAGCCCCACACACCTGGGGGCTGCAGGCTTTCCTGCTGCCTTCAGCCTCAAAACCACCCTTTCCCACTTGGCACCGCGCCAGGCAAAAAAATGCCCATATGTCTGGACATTGGTCCCACGCCCAAAGAGCCAGCAGCGAAAACTATGCCTTGTTCTAAAGCTCTTTGGGAACCGCTTGCATAGCCCCACACACCTGGGGGCTGCAGGCTTTCCTGCTGCCTTCAGCCTCAAAACCACCCTTTCCCACTTGGCGCCGCGCCAGGCACAAAATGGCCATATGACTGGAGACTGGTCCCACGCCCAAAGAGCCAGCAGGGAAAACTATGCCTTGTTCTAAAGCTCTTTGGGAACCGCTTGCGTAGCCCCACACACATGGGGGCTGCAGGCTTTTTCGGCACTTTCAGCCTAAAAACCACCCTTTCCCACTTGGCGCCGCGCCAGGCACAAAAATGCCCATGTGTCTGGAGACTGGTCCCACACCCAAAGAGCCAGCAGGGAAAACTATGCCTTGTTCTAAAGCTCTTTGGGAAACGCTTGCGTAGCCCCACGGACCTGGGGGCTGCAGGCTTTCCTGCTGCCTTCAGCCTCAAAACCACCCTTTCCCACTTGGCGCCGCGCCAGGCACAAAAATGGCCATATGTCTGGAGACTGGTCCCACGCCCAAAGAGCCAGCAGGGAAAACTATGCCTTGTTCTAAAGCTCTTTGGGAACCGCTTGCGTAGCCCTACACCCCTGTGGGCTGCAGGCTTTTTTGGCACTTTCAGCCTGAAAACCACCCTTTCCCACTTGTGGCCGCGCCAGGCACAAAAATGGCCATATGTCTGTTGATGGGTCCCACGCCCAAAGAGCCAGCAGGGAATACTAGGCCTTGTTCTAAAGCTCTTTGGGAACCGCTTGCGTAGCCCCACACACATGGGGGCTGCAGGCTTTCCTGCTGCCTTCAGCCTCAAAACCACCCTTTCCCACTTGGCGCCGCGCCAGGCACAAAAATGGCCATAAGGCTGGAGACTGGTCCCACACCCAAAGAGCCAGCAGGGAAAACTATGCCTTGTTCTAAAGCTCTTTGGGAACCGCTTACGTAGTCTCACACACCTGGGGGCTGCAGGGTTTTTCGGCACTTTCAGCCTCAAAACCACCCTTTCCCACTTGGCGCCGCGCCAGGCCCAAAAATGGCCATATGGCTAGAGACTGGTCCCACGCCCAAAGAGCCAGCAGGGAAAACTATGCCTTGTTCTAAAGCTCTTTGGGAACCGCTTGCATAGCCCCACACACCTGCGGGCTGCAGGCTTTCCTGCTGCCTTCAGCCTCAAAACCACCCTTTCCCACTTGGCGCCGCGCCAAGCCCCAAAATGGCCATATGTCTGGAGATGGGTCCAACGCCCAAAGAGCCAGCAGGGAAAACTATGCCTTGTTTTAAAGCTCTTTGGGAACGGCTTGCGTAGCCCCACAGACCTGGGGGCTGCAGGCTTTCCTGCTGCCTTCAGCCTCAAAACCACCCTTTCCCACTTGGCGCCACGCCAGTCACAAAAATGGCCATAGGTATGGATATGGGTCCCACACCCAAACAGCCAGCAGGGAAAACTATGCCTTGTTCTAAAGCTCTTTGGGAACCGCTTGCATAGCCCCACACACCTGCGGTCTGCAGGCTTTCCTGCTGCCTTCAGCCTCAAAACCACCCTTTCCCACTTGGCGCTGCGCCAGGCACAAAAATTGCCATATGGCTGGAGCTTGGTCCCACGCCCAAAGAACCAGCAGGGAAAACTATGCCTTGTTCTAAAGCTCTTTGGGAACCGCTTGCGTAGCCCCACACACATGGGGGCTGCAGGCTTTCCTGCTGCCTTCAGCCTCAAAAGCACCCTTTCCCACTTGGCGCCGCGCCAGGCACAAAAATGGCCATATGGCTGGAGACTGGTCCCACGCCCAAAGAGCCAGCAGGGAAAACTATGCCTTGTTCTAAAGCTCTTTGGGAACCGCTTGCGTAGCCCCACACAGCTGCGGGCTGCAGGCTTTTTTGGCACTTTCAGCCTCAAAACCACCTATTCCCACTTCTGGCCGCACCAGGCACAAAAATGGCCATATGTCTGTTGATGGGTCCCACGCCCAAAGAGCCAGCAGGGAAAAGTAGGCCTTGTTCTAAAGCTCTTTGGGAAACGCTTGCGTAGCCCCACGGACCTGGGGGCTGCAGGCTTTTTCGGTACTTTCAGCCTGAAAACCACCCTTTCCCACTTGGCGCCGCGCCAGGCACAAAAATGCCCATATGTCTGGAGACTGGTCCCAGGCCCAAAGAGCCAGCAGGGAAAACTATGCCTTGTTTTAAAGCTCTTTGGGAACCGCTTGCGTAGCCGCACAGACGTGGGGGCTGCAGGCTTTCCTGCTGCCTTCAGCCTCAAAAGCACCCTTTCCCACTTGGCACCGCGCCAGGCACAAAAATGCCCATATGTCTTGGGACTGGTCCCACGCCCAAAGAGCCAGCAGGGAAAACTATGCCTTGTTCTAAAGGTCTTTGGGAACGGCTTGCGTAGTCCCACAGACCTGGGGGCTGCAGGCTTTCCTGCTGCCTTCAGCCTCAAAACCACCCTTTCCCACTTGGCGCCGCGCCAGGCCCAAAAATGGCCATATGGCTGGAGACTGGTCCCACGCCCAAAGAGCCAGCAGGGAAAACTAGGCCTTGTTCTAAAGCTCTTTGGGAACCGCTTGCATAGCCCCACTCACCTGGGGGCTGCAGGCTTTCCTGCTGCCTTCAGCCTCAAAACCACCCTTCCCCACTTGTTGCAGCGCCAAGCCCCAAAATGGCCATATGTCTGGAGATGGGTCCAACGCCCAAAGAGCCAGCAGGGAAAACTAGGCCTTGTTCTAAAGCTCTTTGGGAACCTCTTGCGTAGCCCCACGGACCTGGGGGCTGCAGGCTTTCCTGCTGCCTTCAGCCTCAAAACCACCCTTTCCCACTTGGCGCCGCGCCAGGCACAAAAATGCCCATGTGTCTGCAGACTGGTCCCACACCCAAACAGCCAGCAGGGAAAAATATGCCTTGTTCTAAAGCTCTTTGGGAAACGCTTGCATAGCCCCACACACCTGCGGGCTGCAGGCTTTCCTGCTGCCTTCAGCCTCAAAACCACCCTTTCCCACTTTGCGCCGCGCCAGGCACAAAAATGCCCATATGTCTGTTGATGGGTCCCACGCCCAAAGAGCCAGCAGGGAAAACTATGCCTTGTTCTAAAGCTCTTTGGGAACCTCTTGCGTAGCCCCACGGACCTGGGGGCTGCAGGCTTTCCTGCTGCCTTCAGCCTCAAAACCACCCTTCCCCACTTGTCGCCGCGCCAGGCACAAAAATGGCCATATGGCTGGAGACTGGTCCCACGCCCAAAGAGCCAGCAGGGAAAACTAGGCCTTGTTCTAAAGCTCTTTGGGAACCGCTTGCATAGCCCCACACACCTGCGGGCTGCAGGCTTTTTTGGCACTTTCAGCCTCAAAACCACCTATTCCCACTTCTGGCCGCACCAGGCACAAAAATGGCCATATGACTGTTGATAGGTCCCACGCCCAAAGAGTCAGCAGGGAAAACTAGGCCTTGTTCTAAAGCTCTTTGGGAACGGCTTGCGTAGCCCCACAGACCTGGGGGCTGCAGGCTTTCCTGCTGCCTTCAGCCTCAAAACCACCCTTTCCCACTTGGCGCCGCGCCAGGCACAAAAATGGCCATATGTCTGGAGACTGGTCCCACGCCCAAAGAGCCAGCAGGGAAAACTAGGCCTTGTTCTAAAGCTCTTTGGGAACCGCTTGCGTAGCCCCACACAGCTGCGGACTGCAGGCTTTTTTGGCACTTTCAGCCTCAAAACCACCTATTCCCACTTGTGGCCGCACCAGGCACAAAAATGGCTATATGTCTGTTGATGGGTCCCACGCCCAAAGAGTCAGCAGGGAAAACTAGGCCTTGTTCTAAAGCTCTTTGGGAATAGCTTGCGTAGCCCCACACACCTGGGGGCTGCAGGCTTTCCTGCTGCCTTCAGCCTCAAAAACACCCTTTCCCACTTGGCGCCGCGCCAGGCACAAAAATGGCCATATGGCTGGAGCTTGGTCCCACGCCCAAAGAGCCAGCAGGGAAAACTAGGCCTTGTTCTAAAGCTCTTTGGGAACCGCTTGCGTAGCCCCACACAGCTGCGGGCTGCAGGCTTTTTTGGCACTTTCAGCCTCAAAACCACCTATTCCCACTTCTGGCCGCACCAGGCACAAAAATGGCCATATGTCTGTTGATTGGTCCCACGCCCAAAGAGCCAGCAGGGAAAACTAGGC